>NC_052350.1:44742344-44783417 GCF_009727055.1 Benincasa hispida | reverse complement strand
AATAACAGGCGGTGCTATTTCCTTTCTGAGATTCCTCCTATAATACGTGATCCACGGGACTTGTTCGGTGGGCAGAATGAGTTTGTTGACACTTATGTTAGGAATCGATTCAGGTAAGATTGACAGACTTGGACCCCAATTAGTCTCTTCACTAGTACTCTCTCCCTGAAGAGGACTAAGGGGAAAGAAGGGGTGATTTTTTAAGGTCACATCCATGGAGACAAAATATTTTCGGAAAGGATGGTAACATTTGTACCCACGTTGATGAAGTGGATATCCCACAAAGACACTTTTGGGCCCGGGGGGTAAACTTGGTTCGACTAGGACTATGGGTATGGACGAACACAATACACCCAACACCCGAAGCGGAACATCAGGATGAGTCGGTTATCAGGATAGGACTTTTTGAAACAGTCTAAGGGGGTTTGGAATTTTAAGACCCAGGAAGGCATTCGGTTTATCAAATGAGTTGCTGTTAGAACCGCATCTCCCCACAAATAGGACAGAAGAAAAGTTGACAACATAAGAGACCGAGCAACTTCGATCAGATGACGGTTTTCTCCGGCTCCAGTCCATGAGTCAGAACGAGTGTTAGTTCCAGGTACTAGTACTCCTATACCTGATAATGGTAACATTTATGTTGATAATGATGCTTGTGTTGAAAATGATGCGAGTAAAGACAAGAAAGACAATGTCAGCACCAAGGATTGTACTGAGAATGTGATGGTAGCTGTGAAGAACCTGTTCTAGCAAAGAACATTGTTGACGGTGGAAGAGATCCCTTAGAAGACAAGACACATGAACAGGAGGCTGAATGCAGTAGGGAGCCAGAGGAGAAGAAAGACCATGATGCCTCTCTTGACCTCCCTATTGCCTTAAGGAAGGGTACGAGATCTTGCACGAAGTATCCTTTGCAGAGTTACTTGTCTTGTTGAATATGGGAAATCACCTCTTACCTTATACATATGATTTTATTCCCTATAATTTGGGTTTACTTTTATTCTTTCCATATGTACATTTTTTGATTGTTATAAGGTTTTCCTTAATTAGCTATCATAGGTGTATATATAAGGGATGCTCCCTCTTGTAAAATCATTATAAGAAATATAAAAAAAGTTTTGTATTACAACATGGTATCAGAGCCAACCCTATGAATCTTTTCTATAGGTTTCACGTCCGAAACCTTAGAAAAGAAAACAGAAAACCTTAAACATACCTAGTAGCTCCATCGATTCCTTGCGTGAAGCTTCACGTCCGAAGAAAAATGCATTAAACCCAGCCAACAATCCGAAAATCTGAAGAACAAAGTCTTCGACCGACGATTCACAGCCGAAACACATTTTCTAAAGCAAAAACGTTCATCCGACGACCACGATTCTCTAAAGAAAAAACGTTCATCCGACGGCCACGAACACATTCATCAACCAGAAGTCATCGACCGTGGGTGCTGATTCCCGAAAGTCTCGTCTCTGATCGTGAGTAGTCGCGGATCGTGGGTGGAGATCGCCGAAAACGAAATCGCGGCAGCATCATCGACGAAATCTCGAGGGAACGGGTTAAGTTGAGTCGGGTCGCGCAAACGAGGTTGGGTCGAAACCGAGTCAGCGTCTTCTGGGTCAGATCAGGTTGGCAGAACCGCGAGTGAACAGGTCAGAAACTGCAGGGTCGTGTGAACAAAGTCAGGTCGAACCGGGTCGGAGTCTTTTGGGTCGGATCGGGTGAAATCTCGAGCCTGGAGCGTGAATCGGGTCTGGACAATTTTTTGATCAATTTTTCATCTTTTTTTTTCCTTATTTCCTGCTTAATTAATTATTTTGCCAATCAACAATCTTTTATGGCATCCATAAATTCTAACAATACTGAAGGGACCATACTTCCAATTACTAATCACAAATTAAATGGAAGGAATTACCTACATTGATCACAATCAGTTATGATGTTCATATGTGGAAAAGGAAAGGAAGATTACCTGTCAAGCAAAAATCCTATCCCAGACCAACTTGATCAAAGATACAAGACATGGAAAGCGGAAAATAATATGGCTATGTCATGGCTAATCAACTCCATGACGACAGAGATCGGTGAAGGTTTTTTACTCTTCTCAACTGCAAGCGAAATCTGGGAAGCAGCTCGTGAAACTTATTCTGACCAAGAAAATACTGCAGTCATTTGAAATTGAAGGCAAAATTCATGAGCTATGGCAAGAGGATATGCAAGTCACTCACTATTTTACTCAACTATCTCGACTTTTTGCAGCAACTGGATGTATTTGAAAGCCATAAGTGGAAATGCGCTGCAGGTGAAGCTACATTCAAAAAGATAGTTGAAAAGAAACGAGTGTTCAAATTTCTGCTTGGCCTTAATAAAGAACTTGATGAGGTACGTGGTAGAATCTTAGCTATTAAACCATTAACTAACATCAGAGAAGTTTTTGCAGAAGTGAGAAGAGAAGAAAGCAGGAAGAAACTAATGTTAGGAGTGACTGCCAGTTCAGAACCTGAAGGATCAGCCTTACTTGCTCGAAACCTTGGTAATGAGGTACGTACAAATACTCATGATAACCGTTACAATCGAAACCAGAACTACACATGAACTGAGAATCGACAACGAAAACCAAGACCATGGTGTGAACACTGTAAAAAACCAAGACACTAAAGAAGTGTGTTGGGATATTCATGGAAAACCTCCAGATTGGAAGCACAACAAAGGTACAGGAGACAGACGTGGAAAGACCTATCAAGCAAGCACATCATCAGAAGTTAACGTCAACCCTGAATATAATGTGTTTACTAAGGAGCAGTTGGACCTTCTCCAAAAACTATTCGGCCAACCGAAACCTATTAAAAAAACATTAGAAACCACCGTATCAACAATGGCACAATCAGGTAACTTTCTTTGGGCCCTTAATGCAACCAAAGAAAATTTTAGTACTTGGATTATTGACTCTGGTGCATCAGATCACATGACAGGTGACATCTCACTTTTAACTAACTACACACACTGTAACAGTCAAATTACAGTAAAGATTGCCGATGGTACCTATTCTAAAGTAATGGGAACTGGAAATGTGTTTGTATCTAAAGATCTAGTATTAGAAAATGTGTTGCATGTCCCAAATCTTAAATGCAATCTTCTTTCCATAAGCAAACTAACGCTTATGAAAAATTACAGTACAACTTTCTACTCACATAATTGCATATTTCAGGATTTGAATTCGGGGAAGATGATTGGCAATGCTAAGGAAACCTCGAGTCTCTACATACTAAATGCTCTTAAGCCTCAAGTCAAGGAGTTAGGTCTTAGCAAATCTCGTTTTATTTCTAAAAACTATTATGATAGTACATCTAGTTCATCTAATTTTGTTGTCTCTAAAGATGATTATGTTAGTACATCTACTTTTGTTGCTTCTAAAGACAATTATGATAGTACAATAATGTTATGGCATAATCGTTTAGGACATCCCAATTTTCTATATTTAAAACGAATGTTTCCAGATATTTTCAATAAAAGTTCTCAGGTGTTTCAATGTGAGTCTTGTGAAATGGCAAAGTTGGCTCGATCCTCATATCTGGTAAGCGCATATAAACCCTCTTATCCCTTTTCTATGATGCATAGTGATGTTTGGGGACCTAGTAGAGTTCAGAATGTAATAGGAGCTAAATGGTTTGTTTCATTTATCGATGATCACACTAGACTTACTTGGGTATTTTTAATGAAAGAAAAATCTGAAGTTACTTCCATATTCCAGAATCTGTTTGCCATAATTTTCAATCTCTTTAACACCAAAATCCAAATTCTTCACACTGACAATGCTAAGGATTATTTTAACACTTCCTTGAAAAATTTTCTAAACGAAAAAGGTATTGCCCACCTGAGTACATGTCCTACTACTCCCCAGCAAAATGGAATTGCGGAGAGAAAAAACAGACACCTCCTAGAAATTTCTAGAGCTTTAATGTGTCACGCTAACACCCCCCACCTTTTTTGGGAAGAAGCGGTTCTAACAACCACCTATCTTATTAATAGAATGCCCTCTCGAATATTAGACTTCAAAACTCCCTTACAAAAACTTAAGGAAGTATTTCCACATGATAGACTATTTTCTCAAGTCCCTTTAAAAAAATTTGGTTGCACAGTCTTTGTCCAAGATCATAGACCCAATAGGAGTAAGTTAGATCCTAAGGCAATAAAATACATCTTTCTTGGTTATGCTCCAAGCCAAAAGGGATACAAATGCTACTCACCAACTACAAAAAGGTTCTATACATCCATGGATGTAACCTTCTTTGAAACCCAACCTTACTTCAAAAAGCAAGACACCGTTGAACCTTCAACCCTCATAGAAAACGGAAAACTTCTGGAAAGCGAAGAAACTAAAAAACTAGATCTCTTTGAAGAGAGTGCTCCATATGTTCCTTATATACATGAAATAGATATTCCCAATCAAGGCCCACCAGAAAGTAGGAAAGATCCTATAGTCTATACTAGAAGGAAGAACACCCTTGAACATGCACCAGTACTCAATCAAAACCCAACCAAAATACAGGAAAATCATGTCTCCAACTCCACAGCTGAAACACTTAATGAAGACATTGATCTTCCTATTGCAAAACGGAAAGGAGTAAAAACCAATATCTCATCCAAAACTATATCCTACAAAAACCTCTCTCCCAAGTTTAAAGCATTCACAACCACACTATCCCAAGTTTACATTCCGAACAATGTTTATGAAGCCCTCAATGACATTAATTGGAAGCAAGCTGTATTAGACGAAATAAAGGCCTTGGAAAAGAACCACATGAGAAATAATAGACCTACCTCTAGGAAAGAAAATAGTAGGATGCAAATGGATCTTCACTATCAAGTACAAGGCTAATGGAGAAATAGATAGGTTCAAAGCTAGACTCGTCGCCAAAGGATTCACCCAGTCCTATGGCATTGACTATTAAGAAACATTTGCCCCGGTAGCAAAATGAAATACTATTCGTGTCCTATTTTCCCTAACTGTGAATAATGATTGGATTCTTCACCAATTAGACATAAAGAATGTCTTCCTTAATGGAGACTTAGAAGAAGAAGTGTATATGGATATACCGGCCGGTGTAGAATCTACTCAAACCATAAATAAGGTATGCAAACTCAAAAAATCCTTATATGGCCTAAAACAATCCCCTAGGGCGTGGTTTGAAAAATTCTCAAGAGTGGTAAAGGAAAACGGGTACTCACAATGTCAATCTGACCATACTCTCTTCGTCAAACATTCTTGCACAAGTAAAATAGCAATTATCATTGTCCATGTAGATGACATTATCCTTACTGGAGACCATGAAGAAGAAATAAGAAATCTAAAACTTCTCTTAGCCAAGGAATTCGAAGTAAAGGACTTAAGAAACCTTAAATACTTCCTGGGAATGGAAGTAGCCCGCTAAAAAATAGGCTTGAGTATTTCTCAAAGAAAATATGTCCTTGACCTGTTAAAGGAAACTGGAATGCTTGGATGCAAGCCTGCTAATACTCCAATTGACACTAACAATCACATAATCAAAGAAAACAATCACAAACTGGTTAATAAAGATCAGTATCAAAGGCTAGTTGGAAAATTGATTTACCTAACTCACACAAGACCTGATATCTGTTTTGCAATTAGTTTTGTAAGTCAATTTATGAACAGTCCAACAGAAGACAATATGCAAGCTATATACAGAATACTCAGGTACTTGAAAGGAACTCCAGGAGAGGGATTATAATTCAAGAAATCTAAGAGAAGAAACATCGAAATCTTCACAGATGCCGATTGGGCAAGCTAAAAAATAGACAGAAGGTCAACTTTCGGATATTGCACCTTTGGGGAAATTTAGTCACCTGGCGAAGCAAGAAACAATTTGTAGTATCCAAAAGCAGTGTTGAAGCAGAACTAAGAGCTCTAGCTCAAGAAATATGTGAAGGAATGTGGCTCAAAAGCATTCTATCTGAACTTAAAATCAAATCAGAAGAACCAATGGAGGTACACTGTGATAATCAAGCTACTATCAGTATCGCCAAAGACCCAGTCCATCATGATCGCATAAAATATGTGGACATTGATTGACACTTTATTAAAGAAAAAATTGAAAACAAAAGCATCTCACTCAACTACATATCTACCAAGAGGCAAATTGATGACATACTAACAAAGGCCCTTTCCAAGAATATGTTTGAAGACTTAAAAATCAAGCTGGACTTAATCAACAGATATTGCCCAGCTTGAGGGAGAGTGTTGAATATGGGAAATCACCTCTTAACTTATACATATGATTTTATTTCCTGCAATTTGGGTTTACTTTTATTCTTTCCATATGTACATTTTTTTACTGTTATAAGGTTTTCCTTAATTAGCTATCATAGGTGTATATATAAGGGATGCTCCTTCTTGTAAAATCATCATAAGAAATATAAGAAAAGTTCTGTAATACAACATGTATTATAGCAACTTGTCTCCCATATTTAAAGCCCTCACTACAAGCCTAGACACAGTTACGATACTAAGCAGCATACATGCAGCAATAGAGATTCCCGAATGGAGAGCTGCAATCATGGAAGAAATGGGGGCACTTGAGAAAAATAACACGTAGGACCAGGTTACTCTTCCTAAGGGACACAAAGCAGTTGGGTGCAAGTGGGTGTTTACCGTTAAATATAGACCTGATGGAACGATTAATAGATACAAGGCCCGATTAGTTGCTAGAGGTTTCATTCAGACCTTTGGAATAAATTAATTCGAGACTTTCTCCCCAGTAGCAAAATTAAACACAGCTCGGGTTCTTCTCTCAGTTGCGGTTAATAAAGATTGAACTCTCCACCAGTTTGATGTGAAGAATGTCTTCCTTAATGGGGAAATAGAAGAAGTTTACATGAGTCCACCCCCAAAGTTCGAGAAACAGTTCAATCACCGGGTATGTAAACTACGGAAGTCCCTGTATGGGTTGAAACAGTCTCCGAGAGCATGATTTGGTAAATTCACTACCTTTGTGAAGTCACAAGGGTACAGTTAGGAACACTCAGATCATACCCTCTTTACAAAGAGATCAGTATCCGGGAAAATTGCAATTTTGATTGTGTATGTTGATGACATTGTTATTTCAGGTGATGATGCTTCATAAATTGACAGATTGAAGAGGAAAATGGCTAAGGAATTTGAAATAAAAAATCTTGGGAAGTTGAGATACATTCTCGGAATGGAAGTGGCTCGATGAAAAGAAGGCATTTCAGTGAAAATACACTCTGGATTTACTTAAGGAGACAAATATGATAGGCTGTAAACCAGTAGACACTCCTATGGAAGCCAATGCTAAACTTAGTAACTTGAGTAACAGTGTTCCAGTTAACAAGGAGAGATATCAACGACTTGTTGGGAAGCTAATTTATCTCTCCCATACCAAACCAGATATTGTGGATGCAGTCAGTGTAATTAGCCAGTTCATGTAGTCTCCTTACGAAGAACATATGAGAGCAGTGGAGCGCATCCTAAGGTACTTGAAAACCTCTCCGGGCAGAGTGTTGATGTTCAGAAAGTTCAACAGACGATGCATCGAGGCATACACAGATGCAGATTGGGCAGGTTCTGTGGTAGATAGAAAGTCGACATCAGGATCTGTCTCTTATACACATCTAGATGTGTATAAGAGACAGGTTCTGTGGTAGACAGAAAGTCGACATCGGGATATTGTACCTTCGTGTGGGGTAACCTTGTGACGTGGAGGAGTAAGAAACAAGGAGTTGTTGCCAGAAGTAGTGCCGAAGCTGAATACAGGGCCATGAGTCTAGGGACTGTCTCTTATACACATCTAGATGTGTATAAGAGACAGATTTTGTCTTTTCACTATACTCTAGGGTTTCCCTTTTTTCTATTTAAGCATGTAGCCTCTGTGTATCTGGTGTATCAAATTATAATAAGAAAAACTCTATATCATGGTTTTTTCTCCTTGTATTAAGGTTTTCCACGTATACTTGTGTGTGCCCTCTCTTCCTTCTCTTTCTACTTTTCATCAATAACAAAGCATTAAAATCCCAATGGCCTCTAGACACCCTAGCCATCACCCAATCATCACCATTGCTGGACCCTAGCGGCCAAGTAAAATGGCACTCCAGCATATTTTTTGCTACAATGTTATTGTTGCCATTTTGTTGCCGCAGCCTTAGAATCTTCTCACTGTAGCCCTAAGGTACCACCATCATCCTCTTTTGTATTGAAAGCACCGTCGTGGGTGGGTCTTCAAGCCGTAGTTGAAGACGATGTCCCGTCGGTGGTAGGTTTTGTTTTGTGGGTTCGCTGCCAGCTTCACGTTCGTGTTACAAATAGCAAAAGCAAAAGAAATGCTTACCAAAGCAGCAGAAATTTGAAGATACATGATTAATTGGTTGTAAAGTAGCAGAAACTCCTATTGAACCTAATTTGAAGTTACAAATAGCATTAGCAAAAGAAATCAAAGACAGAGCAATACCAAAACGCTTGTTGGATGGTTAATTTATCTGACATTGCATATGTTGCAAGTATAGCAAGTCAATTTATGCATGCTCGTTGATCAACTCATTTTGAAGCTACCTATAGGATTTTGAGATGCCTAAAAGGAACTCATTTCAAAGGTATGTTATTTTTTTTTAAAAAAAACCACCACTCCCAAATAGAAATTTATACTAAGCTAGTGGGTAAAGGCAAATTTAGTTATATATCATCTAGGACATCCTGAACCAACCCGCTCCGATACCATCTTAAATCACCAATTGACCCAAAAGCTTAAGCTAGTGGGTAAAGGCAAATTAAATTATATATCATCTAACAAATAGAAGGTCTGCCTTAGGTTACTATTCCTTTAATGGAGGAAACCTTGTCACATGGAGAAGTAAAAACCAAAATGTGGTGACTAGAAATAGTGCTGAAGCAGACTTTAGAGCTTTAGCCCATGTAATTTGTGAAGGTATATGGATTAAAAGAATACTTGAAGAATTGAAGTTTCCACAAACACGCCCATTCGAATAAAGGTGTCATTTCTATTGCTCATAATCTAGTTCTACATGATAGAACAAAACACGTTGAAGTTGACAAGCATTTTATTAAAGAAAAGATTGATACATGTGCAATATGCATTCCTTATCTTCGAACAACAAAGTAGGTTGTTGATGTACTAACAAAAATATTTCCAAAGAAGCAATTTGACAGAATGATTAGCAAGTTGACTATGGAAGATATCTTTAAACCAACTTGAGGGGGAGCGTTGGTCCTATTATACATTTATGTGTGGAGATTCTTTGTCAATATTTTCCTTTTGTATTGTTATTTCCTTTCTGTGTAAAATGTATTATTTCTCACACTTACGAGAGTACAACGCTCCTAATTTGAATAGAATACAGACTTAATGAAATAAGGAAAATATTGACAAAATAGGAAAGAATTTAACAGAATAATTACAGCAAATAAGACCAAATAAAATAAAATATTTGCATAAATCAACACTCCCCTCAAGCTGTTTTAAAGATGTCTTCCATTACCAGATTGCTAATCAATTTGTCAATACATCAGCAATTTGCTTAGTTGTAGGGAGATAGGTAGTACATATCACTCTAGTATCAATCTTCTCTTTTATAAAGTGTTTATCAACCTTTATATGTTTTGTCCTATCATGTAAGACTGGGTTGTGTGCTATAGAGATAGCAGCCTTATTGTCACAATAAACTCATATAGGCGATACCTGGATAAATTTCAATTCCTCAAATAATCTTTTTATCCGTATGCCCTAACAAATGCCATGTGCTAAAGCCCTGAACTCTGCTTCAGCACTACTCCTGGCTACCACACTGTTTCTTGCTTCGCCATGTAACAAGATTGCCTCCAACAAAGGAACAATAGCCAAAAGTTGATCTCCTGTCTGTGATACTACCAGCCAAATCAGCATCAGTGTAAATTTTCACTTGTAAATGACCATTCTTCTTAAATAGTATCCCTTGTCTTGGAGTCCCTTTCAAAAATCTTAGAATTCCGTAGACAGCTTCAAAGTGGATTACCCCTGGGGCATGCATGAACTAGCTCACCAGACTGACAACAAAAGTAATATCTAGATGAGTATGGGATAGATAAATAAGTCTTCCCACGAGTCTCTGGTATTTCTCCTTGTCTTTTATCTCTGTATCCCTTGCAATTTGTAATTTTAAGTTTGGCTCAATAGGAGTTTCTGCTGTACGACAACCAAGTAAACCCGTCTCTTTGAGTAAATCAACGACATATTTGATTTGACTAAAAAAGATACCTTGTTTTGATCTAGCAAATTCCATCCTTAGAAAGTATTTTAAGGTTCCCAAGTCTTTAATTTGGAATTCATTAGTTAGTTTGCCCTTCAAGTTGTTCATCTCAGCTTCATCATTATCTGTAAGAATGATATCATTAACATAAACTATTAAAACCACCATTTTATCATGACTAGTATGTCTGTAGAAAATGGTGTGATTTGCTTGACTCTGACAAAAACCATAACCTATCACTGCTTTCTCAAAACGTCCAAACCACGCTCTAGGAGTTTGCTTAAGATCATAGAGAGATTTCTTTAACTTGCAAACTTTGTTAGTTCCAAGATTGGCTTCAAACCCTAGTGGTAAGTTCATAAATACCTCTTCTTCAAGTTCACCATTAAGGAAGGCATTTTTTACATCAAGTTGATAAAGATGCCACTCACAATTAACTGCGATAGATAACAATACTCTGATGGAATTGATTTTTGCAACATAGGCAAATGTTTCATGATAATCAATCCCATAAGTTTGTGTAAAGCCTTTAGCAACCAGCCTCGCTTTATATCTTTCAACACTCCCATCAGCTTTGCACTTTATAGAAAACATAAGGGCATGTAAAACTCTTAGGTTTGAGAAAGAATCAGAATACTTTATTCATTCACCAAAGATATGAATATATACAAGTGTACAAAGCATAGAAAAGGAAAATATCACAAAATATTTACAAGAATGGAAAATCCTAATTATAGAATTATAACACTCCCCCTCAAGTTGGAGCATATATGTTAATCATGCCCAACTTGTTACATAGATAATCTATACGTCTTCCATCCAATGCTTTCGTGAAGATGTCTCCTAATTGTTCTCCAGTCTTCACATATCCTGTAGATACCAACCCTTGTTGAATTTTCTCATGTACAAAATGGCAATCAACTTCAATATGTTTAGTCCTTTCATGAAATACTGGGTTAGACGCAACATGAACTGCTGCTTGATTATCACACCACAACTTTGTCGGTGTGGTGATTTCAAATCCCAACTCAACAAGAAGTTCATATATCCAAATCAATTCACACATAGATTATGCCATTGCTCTATATTCTGATTCTGCACTTGAACGTGACATCACATTTTGCTTCTTACTCTTCCAAGAAATCAAATTACCACCAACAAAAACACAATACCCTGAGGTTGATCTTCTGTCTTCTTTAGATCCTGCCCAATCAGCGTCTGAGAAACATTCAATATTCGTATGACCATAATCCTTATATAATAAACCACGCCCGGGAGCAGCCTTCAAATAACAAAGAATCTGTTCCAATGCAGCCCAATGATCAACTGTAGGGCATGAGATGTACTGACTCACAATACTTATTGAATAGGCTATGTCGGGTCGAGTCACTGTAAGGTAATTAAGTTTTCCCACTAACCTCCTATATCTTTCAGGATCTTTTAACAATTCTCCATCTTTTGTAAGCTGTAACTTGGGCATCATTGGGGTACTACATGGCTTAGCCCCTAGCTTTCCTGTTTCAGTCAACAAGTCAAGTACATATTTTCTCTGTGATAATAGAATTTATTTCTTGCTTCTTATTACCTCAATTCCTAAGAATATTTCAACATGCCCAAATCTTTTGTATGGAATTGACTATGAAGAAGGGTCTTTAGAGACTGGATACCTGAAGCATCATCACCAGTAATCACAATATCATCCACATATACAACTAACAAGATGACACCACCCTTAAATCTCTTAAAAAAGACTGAATGATCTGACCTACTCTTCCACATTCCAAAGCTTTCAATCACCTGACTAAATTTACCAAACCAAGCTCGTGGGCTCTGCTTTAATCCATACAAGGATTTACGAAGGCGACACACTGTTCCATTCTCCCCTTGAGCAACAAACCCTGGTGGTTACTCC
The DNA here is from genome assembly GCF_009727055.1 of Benincasa hispida. Lineage (NCBI taxonomy): Eukaryota > Viridiplantae > Streptophyta > Magnoliopsida > Cucurbitales > Cucurbitaceae > Benincasa > Benincasa hispida. The sequence continues at coordinate 44,771,233 of NC_052350.1, read as the reverse complement.
ATATACACCTCTTCTTGAAGATCACCATGAAGAAATTCATTTTTAATATCAAGCTGATGTAAAGGCCAATGATTGATTGAAGCAAATGAAATAAACAACCTCATGGATGCCATTTTTGCTACAGGAGAAAAAGTATTAGCATAGTCAACGCCATAAGTTTGTGCGTAGCCTTTTGCTACGAGGCGCGCTTTTAACCGAGCAACAGAACTATCAGGATTGACTTTAACTGCAAACACCCATTTGCAACCGATAGTCTTCTTTCCTATAGGGAGAGAGATTAAATCCCAAGTACAATTATCATCTAAGGCAGTCATCTCCTATACCATTGCGGCACACCAACCAGGATGAGACAAATCCTCATGAACAGTTTTCGGGATGGATACAGACTCTAAGGATGCAATGAATGAACACGTGGAAGGTGACAAATGGTTATATGAAACAAAAGAAGAAATAGGATGAGTACAAGTACGTTGACCTTTACGAAGAGCAATAGGAAGATCATCACCCGTTTCTGGATCCAATGACGAAGAAGACTCTGGTACAGGGCATGGAACTGGAGGTTGTCGTCGAGTATAGACCTTAACGATGGAAGGAAGAGATGAATCAGGAAGAGTAGAGGTAGCCACAGGAAGAGATGAATCAGGAAGAGGATCGGAAGAAGAAATAACTGTGTAGACAAGGAAATCATCCTCTAATTCATTATGCTCCCCCTGACTCTTATTCGAGAGAAAGACAGTGATGAAAAAAATAGGGTATGTTCAAAAGATGTGATATCAGGAGAGACTAAATATTTATTAAGACTAGGACAATAACACCGATACCCCTTTTGGACACGAGAATAACCAAGGAAAATACATTTTAAGGACTTTGGATCTAGCTTAGTATGTTGAGGCCGAACATCCCGAACAAAGCAAGTACAACCAAATATTCTGGGTTGAATGGGAAACAAATGTTGCTTGGGGTATAAAGTACGAAAAGGTATCTCACCCTTAAGAATGGAAGAGGGCATGCGATTTATTAAGAAACAAGCTGTGGAAACAGCATCAACCCAAAAAGATTTTGGAACATGCATCTTTTGTTCTACAACCCCATTTTTAGATGGAGTATCAACACAAGAAGATTGATGAAGAATGCTATGGGCATCTAAATAAGACTTGAGTGTATGAGAGAAATATTCCTTAGCATTATCACTTCGTAGGTTTTTAAGAATATCACTAAACTGAGTTTGAATTTCGGCATGGAAGTTACGAAAATGAGAAAGTAACTCATAACGACTTTTCATTAAATATAACCACGTAACACGAGAATAGTCGACAAATGTAACAAAATACCTAAACCCTCCTTTGGCCTCAACAGGACAGGGACCCCAAACATCAGAATGGACTAATTCAAAAGGAGCACTAGCTCGTTTATTGACTCGAGGATACGAACTCAAACGATGAAATTTAGCAAACTGACATGACTACAATCGAAAGAAGACAAATGTTGAAGTTGTGGACAAAGACTCTTCAACACAGAGATAGACGGATGACCCAAACGATAATGCTCTTCAAAGAGAGATGACACGTTAGAGCATGTGATGGCTGTAGGTGTTTGTGGTTCAAAGATGTAAAGACCTCTAAATTCACGCCCTTTATCAATAGTCTGCTTCGTCATAAGATCCTGAAATAAGCAATAACCAGAAGAAAAGGAGACATAACTATGAAGATCATGAGTGATTTTACTGACCGAAATCAAATTAAATGAGAAATTTGGTAAATTTAAAACTGATGACAAAGAAATTGATTCAGTGAGATGGACGGTTCCTGATCCTAAAACAGGAGTGGAGGTTCCATCAATTATAGTGACATTAGGTGAAGAGGTAGATGTACAAAGGGTAGAGAATAAACTGGGGTTACCTGACATATGGTCTGTAGTGCCAGAGTCAATGACCCATTTTGACGTGGAGGAAAATGACATTTAGAATTGTTACTTGTCTTTGCGATGGTCGTAATGGGAGTAGAGGATGATGCCCTCAATGACTCTTGTTACTGCTTAAATTTAGCAAACTCCCCTGCAGAAATCGTAATTGACTTGTCAAGATTATCAGGAGTAAAGGCGACATGTGCAAAGGGTGATGACATCCTCTGACTCTTATTCAGCAATCTTCTGCATTCACGTTTCGTATGACCAGGTTTATGACAATAATAGCAAACAACACCTCCTGGATTTGATCTCCATGAATAGTAGTTGGATCCATTCAACTTGTGTTCAGTTACTTTTGACACCATAGGAATAATCTCAGACATTACTAGTTTCTTATCATCCATTACCTCAAAAAGTAGACACTGGACAGCAAAGAATCAAACCCTAATTTACCGAAGAGATGTCTACACAAGCAATGAGTATATCTATATATTCCAAACAAACACACCACCAAGAAGAGCCAACAACACTGAGGAAACCTCACTGAAGACGGACGAAAAAATGGCGGCGCACGTGCCTACACGCGCTGGTGCGTGGACGGACAGCTGGCTGGAATAGGCGGCGCGTGAGCCTCACGTGCTGGTCAAATGGCAATTGGACTTTTGGGGGTTTTGTAGATCGACGGCTGAGCTTCTCTTTGGAATGGGCGGTGTCGAAAAAACAGCTTTTTTTTTTCCGACGGCGGCGGTGACTAACGACGGCTAACGAATCGAAGACGGCGATTGTGAGTAAACTCACCTCTCCACAAAACCCTAAACGTATCACAAATGGGTTCTAAATTCTCAAACCCTAAGGTTCACAAAAAACCCTAAGTTTATTTAGAGAGCTGTGATACCATGTAAAACTCTTAGGTTTGAGAAAGAATCAGAATACTTTATTCATTCACCAAAATATGAATATATACAAGTGTACAAAGCATAGAAAAGGAAAATATCACAAAATATTTACAAGAATGGATAATCCTAATTATAGAATTATAACCGGGCACAAGCAACTTCAAGTATGTGTCTATTTTTTCGCTCAACAATGCCATTCTGTTGAGGTGTGTCACAACACGTAGCCGGATTAAAAATACCCTTATCTTGCATAAAATTGGTTAATGGTCCATTGAAATATTCAGTGCCGTTATCAGAGTGAATAATTCGAATTTTAGTTTGAAATTGAGTCTCAACCATATTGTAAAACCGAACAAAAACCTCTTTTACCTCTGATTTTTTTGTTAACAAATAAAGCCAAGTTAAACAAGTGTGATCATCTATAAAGGTAACAAACCAACGCTTACCACTCTGAGTCAAGACTTTAGATGGACCCCAAACATCAATATGAATTAAAGAAAAAGGTGATGAAGCCTTGTAAGGTCTAGGCAAATAAGTGGATCGATGATGTTTGGCAAAAATGCAACTTTCACATTGAAAAACAGTATAATCAAATCCTTTAAATAAGTTGAGAAACAAATACTTTAAGTATAAGAAATTCGGATGCCTTAATCTACGATGCCAAAGCATTATAGTTTCTTTAATAGAAGGAGAACAAATACTACTCAAGCCCTGAACTTTTTTATGACTAGCGGAAACGTCGTCAAAGTAATAGAGACCATCAATCATCCTAGCACGTCCAATGCCCCCCACTCCTCCTCTTGATCATGAAAGATACAATGAGTTTCACAAAAGATAACATGACAGTTAGCATTCTTAGAGATTTTACTAACAGATAACAAATTACAAGCTAATTTTGGAACATGAAGGACATAACGTAATGTAAGTTTTGTAGTCAAAGAAATAGTTCCTTTTCCTACAATAGAGGTGAAGCTACCATCAACAATGCGAATTTTTTCATTGCAATACACAGGCGAATATGATTCAAATAAACAAGAGGAACTACTCATATGATCAGAGGCTCTGGAATCAATAATCCACAGAGATGAATTAAGGCAAGAGAGAGCTTGAGGATAAGTACCTGATTGTGCCAGGGAAACACTAGGATTACCAGATGATGAAGTGGACTTTAGTTCCTTGTCGTATATCTCCCAACTTCAGGTTCAACTCAAACACTTGTGACTGGTTGCCCAAATCAGAATACATCTGAGTTACACTATCCCATGGTTCTTTGGTAGTAGGCACATGTAATTAGAGTCGATGTCTTCAACCTTGGAATTGACAAGCCAAGTCATAACCATGGAGTTTTCAGTGTCCCACCCGGCAAATGACGGGTCATCTGGACTAGGGGCAGTTTTTTCTCTCATGATGTAGCCAATCTTCCCTTGTCCACAAATATACATCCGAACACTTTGGGACCAACGAAGAAAATTATCCCCATTAAGTCGAATGGTGGTTATTTGGATAGTGGGACCAGTTGAATGGATACGATTGTCGCAAACTTTAGCAATGAGTGTCATAAGTGTGACATATTGCTGAAAAAACACAAATCCAAAAAGACAAATAGTAAATCTGAAAAAAAAAAAAACAGAGAAAAGAAAATGAAGAAGAAACAGGGGCGGCGGAGCAGTGGCAGCAGCCATCAGTGGTGGAACACGGCGGCAGAGTTGTGGGCGTGACCGGCCGGGAAAGGAAAGACAACCTAGCAGTTGACTGAACAGTATCGAAAGGGAAAAGAAAGGGGCCGAACTTTACCCACACCGCAGTTGGCGGATCCGACGGAAATACGTCAGCCAGCGAGCTCTAGATGTTCGGTGATAACAACAAGCGAGAAAGGAGATCGGCAGCGGTGGTGACGGTGGCACTCCTAGGGTTTTTTAAGTTTTTCAAAAAATTAGGGTTTTTAGGGTTTGAGTATAATTTTACTCTGATACCAGGTGTAAAATGTATTATTTCTCACACTTACAAGAGTACAACGCTCCTAATTTAAATAGAATACAGACTTAATGAAATAAGGAAAATATTGACAGAAAATGAAAGAATGTAACAGAATAATTATAGCAAATAAGACCAAATAAAATAAATATTTACATAAATTAACACTTTCCTTATTTGTAATGAGTCTCTTTTCTATATAAGAAGACTATGTAGCACATATGAAAATCAATATATAGATAAATATATTTTTACCCTCTTAAATTTTTTAAGAAGGCAATATCCTTATTATTATTCTTATTATTATTTGAAAATGGAAACTGAATTTTATTGATATAGTGAAAAGAGAAAATTCTCAAATTACGCCTTGATCGCTTTTTGAAACATTATTCCTCAAGATCCATCTCATTCAAATATGATTTCGGTTCATTCATGTATCCCTTTTGAACCCAAACATTACAAAACTCTTCTTTTTTCAAGGTTCTAGATTCAATAAACTTCTAAAAAATTATGCAAAGGAAGAATTGAAACATAACAACCACACAAAGGATAAAGAAACTAAAAAATTCAAACAATCAAAATTCAAAATCCCAAAGATTCTCTCATTTTTCTCAAACTTTACCCTGAAACAAGGTTTGTGAGACAACATTAAAAAAGAAAAGTTGGGGAATGATAGACAGATTTTAGAGAAAGCCTGAACATATTAAAGGACTAGAGAGAAACTCCCAAAGAAATACATAAAATTCCCCCAACCAAAAAGAAAGGAACCTGTCCTCGAGTTCAAATGGTAAGGGAGAAAGAATTTGGAGGAAAGTATCATGATAAGTCTGCTACATTGAACTCATGACTGATGTGAAAATCATTTGGAAGTTCCACTTTATAAGCATTATCTCTGTTAGATGATATAATTAAATTTTTCTTCTCCCACTAGCTTAAGTTTTTAGGTCAATTGGTGATTTAAGATGGTATCAGAGCCGATTGTTGACGTTCCAGAGTGGAATTGGCAGAGGGTTCTGACCAGGTGTGGCCAAGTGAAGTACCGTCGGGACATTGGCTTTTCAGGAATGGGGTATGGTTAGGAACCAAGGTAGTATCCGCCTTTGTCCCACGTTGGTTAGAATGAGATGACCAATGTTGGTACTTAAGTGGCTTAGCTCTCCCACCCCAATAGCTAGCTTTTGGGGTGTGGTTCTCCAAGTGAAGTACCGTCGGGACATTGGCTTTTCAGGAATGGGGTATGGTTAGGAACCAAGGTAGTATCCGCCTTTGTCCCACGTTGGTTAGAATGGGATAACCAATGTGGTATTTAAGTGGCTTGGCTCTCCCACCCCAATGGCTACTTTTTGGGGTGTGGTTCTCTAAGGTGCTTAAGTACCTAATAATGGTAACAGAGCAGGTGGTCCACGGTGGTCCTGTGTTCAAACCCCTGCATTGTTGTTTCCTCCCCAATTAATATTCATTTCCAATTGTAAGCTTTTGGATCAATTGGTGATTTTAAGAGTTTCCATATCTCTTAAGGACCCCAAAAGGACCATATTTCCTCAGCTTGAGCTTATTGTAAGTCCTGATAAGAAATCGAGTATTTTTTAGGTGAACCATGGCAGGATCCCCTAATTTAAACTCCTTGAAACGACTATGAATGTCAGCTTGCTTCTGGTAAAAATCTGTCATTTGTGTCAAATGATCCGTGACCTCCTTGTGTAAAGCAGCAACGCCCTCGACCATTGACTCAGCCTCCAAACTAAAATCAACAGAAGAAGGGAGGCTAGCTAAGTCGATAGTTAAACGAGGGAGTTTAGTATAAATCACCTCAAATGGGGATTTTCCTATAGTCCTATTCCGCATATGATTGTAGGCCAATTCAGCTTGTGGCTAAGTTAGATCCCATTGTTTCGATTTGTCCCCCCAATGTAGCAAATTAAGTTCCCCAAAACTCGATTGGTCACCTTCGTTTTCCTGTCGGTTTGCGGATGATTAATTGTGCTAAACCGAAGACTAGTATGAAACTTTCTCCAAAAGTGTTTTCCAAAAAAAAATACTAAGGAAATTAACATCCCGATAAAAACGATGGGAATGCCATGTAAATGAACCACCTCCCTTAAAAAGGGTTTCTTTAATGAGCATGATTGAGGTATTATTCATTCTAGAATTTCCCTCCAATCTTGTACACACGAGTTGCACCTTTTTCCAAGAATAATGAGCAAGCATCCTAGAGACTACCAAAAGGGAATTGAAATTCAAATGCACTCCTTCCTTTCACTTTCCTTACCCAGAAAGAAGAATCCTCAATGAATCATGTCCTTTGGGATTGTTGGTGGCCTTGTTCTATGGGTGATTGACTTTTCCAATTGTTTGGTATATTGATGTTTGGGCTTGCTAAGAGAAGGGAGTGCAGATGTAGGATGAGGGGAAAGGAATAGCTGTTTACAATAAGGGTTGGGCTTTGTGGCAGAAGATCTTCTTTGCTATCCTTTAAGGTTTTGGCTTGAAAGGAATGATAGCGTGTTTAGGAATAATGGAGAGGTCTTGAGAAGAAGTCTGGTTTCTAGCGAGGTTTAATGCCTCTATTTAGGCATTGTTACTAGATGTTCCATAATTACTTGCTAGGTTGAATTACTAGGAATCAGAGTCCTTTCTTGTATAGTCAGCAGCTAGGCCCTTTGTGGTGCACTGTTAGTTTGTATGCTCGTGGTCATTTCGTTTTTTTTTTTTTTTTTTTTTTGAAAAGAAAACGAGACTTTTTCATTGAACTAATGAAATGTACAATGGAAATTTTGCCACAACAAGAATAAGATCAAAAGAGAGGAGGACCAGCCCAAAGAATAAGAAAAAAAACATCCAATGAACAAGAGTTTCTGAACGAGACTGCTGACTGCTGTTGACAAAGAGACGAAATTGAAGCTTGAGCAACAAGGGTCTTGGAGAGCGAAAGAGGCTTGATAAAGAGATCATAAAAGGAACGGTTTGCAATCTGGACAACAGGAGACCCTTAACATCCTTTAATTGATCACCCTCTGATTTTATACACCTCCTTCCATCAACTATTTCCACTTCCAAAAAGGAAGTTCCACTCTTTGCATTCCTAACCAAGCTGTCCATTAACTGATGTAACTTCTTTTTTCAAGCTTGCGAACTTGATGCTGAGATTCTCTCAAGGCATAACTCGCAGAATCTTTGTCTGAGCCATCTTCATCTGCAACATTCAGTATCAGTTTAATCAATGATTGATTTACAACATTCCCGTTATCAGATGAAGGTCGATGCCACTTAAATCCAAGCTGCAGCCACCATGCTTGTGCATTTCTACTTCCACATTAGTCTCATCCAAAAGTCTAAGGCTTTCTTCATATGTCCAGTTCGAAGACCAAAGTTGGGAACAGAGTAGAACGACCTCCTCTAGAGAGGTTATATCTCTTCCATTTATCAATTTGCCTTGAATTTTGTCAATCACTGGTTGCCAAAAAGCCACCTGTTTTGGATAACCACCTAACAGGAGGCCAAGGTACATGAAAGGGAGGTGGACAGCCATGCAATTCAGTCTGGATGCCTCTGCATTCAGCTTGATATTATCCTTTCATTTCTTCTCGATGAAAGTTTGATTTCTATTATAAAAAAAACTGTCAAACATAAAATTTATAAGAAATACCTGGATAAATTTTTTGCAAGTAAAACAAGGTTATTATCCCATCCTCATTTTTCTTCAAGAGTTCCCCCATACTATAGAGCACCGTCTCAGAATAATACGGAGTGAGTACACTACATTAAAATATACAAAATGATTTAAAAAAGAAAAGGGAAGAGACAAAAGATGAAAATCCAAATAAAGGGTATACAAATGAATAAAAGATACGAGCAAAAGATGAGGTAGAAAGAAGCACTACTCGAAGGAAAGCATCTGACAAACAGGTTTTGGAGTTGGCATCTCCATGAAAAGTGAATTCGTAAAGAATTGCAGTCTCCGTCTGGCCTCAACATTAACTGGAATATTTGAAGCTGAATCTTTAATGGTTAACAGGGAATGCAATCTTTTGACTTGTGACTTCTGCCGAATGATAACAAAAATTCAGTCCCATAAAATAATAAAAGCATCGTGAATGAAAATGAAGCACGACGAATTAAAAAGAAAAAAATTAATACCAATTCTGGATCTTTGGGCCAATTTAACTTTGTAAACAAGCGACCTTCATTTTTTGCGTTTACTAATATGTTCCATGTTTCATATTGCCCCCTACAAAAATGCAACATCATATGTCAAAAGGATAAATCAATATATAAGTACCTGAAATAAGTAACTACAAGTTCCAGACCTCTTGTCACCAAAAAGAATATCATGGTGCACAACATCATACAAATCTTGAACAGCCTTAACAGCACCTTTTTCCAGCTCCGAAGTTTTTGGCTCTTTCTGTACAATGTCATAATCAAAGTGAAATACAAAAAATACACAAGTAAAAGATTCAATGACCTATACCAACCATCAACTTCGGTTTCTCATACCAAAGTAAATTATTCGAAAAACTAATCAACGACTTTTACTCAAGAGGAGAAACCAATAACATTGCAAAAATTGCTTTTCGCTACCCCTTTCCATAAAGATTACATATGACAGACTATCCTTCAAATCACAACTCACTGAGATATATAAGATAAAGAATCTCCAAAACGTATTCTAATCTAATCATTGTTCATTCCTTTAAACTTGAACTGATAGCTATGATAGTCTTAGAAGCAACTTAGCATCAGTCCAAGAATTAAGATATATAGAAATAATTGAAAATAAAACCCTTATGTTAAAATTTACGGTTATTTTTTAAAATTACATGCTATGTGAGCCACTTATAGTAATTCAAAATTCAATAGCTTTCTAATTTAATGATGGGTATGACTAGCAGTTTTTGCAAACTACAGTAACGTTTAAACTACTTTTAAGATGCAAATTATACAATTTGAAAATTTTGCAACCTACAACGGTTTATTTTGAAACTATCCTAACAAATTAATCAAACAAATTATTTTTGATGAAATGACACCAACCAAGCAACAAAAAAGATGAATTCCTTACAACTTGCTCCTTAGAAGAGAAATTGGCTTTACATCTGATGTTTCCCAACAAGGTAGAACATTTAACTTTTTTTTCTCTTTCTTTTCTTTTTCTTCCTCTTCTTTTTAATATGAAAAAGTTTCCACAAACTAGGTAATACAACTCAAGATTTTGTAATTCAATAAATTTTAAACTAAATATACGTACCAGAATACCCATCAGAGCAGTCACTCTTGTAATCACAAGTGGCAGTTTATTTAGCTGGAAGTCATTGAGAATGGAATTGTTTGCTATACTAGCTTGAATGTCTTCAAAAACCTTTTCAACCCTGAAAAAGTACAAGAAATTTAAATAAAAAGAAAAGACTTTTTTTTTTTCTTTTGCAACAATTAATTTTTTGTGCATCATATAGGTTTTTGATAAAATTTTATATGAAAGGGAAAAGCAAGGTAAAATAAGCCAGCACCATACATTTACTCTAGTCAATTGCAGAGTTTACCCCCCTTTTTTCTTTTTTTAATTATAATGCATTCCTCAACTCACGCTCTAGGCAGATCTATAGTTTTCCTAATGTACCTCTTTTTGGTCAGTAGAGTTGAGGTTTGCATATATGATATATTGCATTATTGAGCTTATAAAAAATAAAAGAACCATATGGAGACTGCAAAGTAAATACCACATCCTTCCTTCCCCAACGAGTAATTCCATTAAGATAAGCTTAATGGCATGGTAACATTCCTGTACTGCATATTTCATATAGTCATCTCTTGAAATATGCTCCCACAACTTGTCATGCGAATCTCGTCTTTCAAGAGCAATATCCTTAGCTCGAAATATCTACAGTTTCATAACCGCAATAAAAATGTTGTAAACAATTGGAACACAATCAGTCAAAGCATCGGTATTAAAAAGCATGATTATTTAAGTCCCTTTTTTTCAAATGATAACTGACCTTGCTGGCAAGAAGAAAAAGTGGCCACTGAACCATGGGAAGATTACCCTTGTTTTTAGGCATTTGAAGTAACTCCATTTCCCTAGAAAACCACAAAAAGTTGAAAAAAAATATGAAAATGAGGCAATAGAAACAATCCATAAACATCTGACAGTACCAGATAGAAGAACATAAAAATCATATAACAGCAAGAATCTCTAGAAAATATACTCACAAGTTTGTAATATAATCTTCTTCCCGTAAACTTGCTATGATTTCATTCCAGAAGGGAGAAAATCGAGCAGCATCGAACTTGTCTTTCTCAACAACCTTGACAAACAACTTAACATATTTGCATGAACACTTTCCATAGATGGGAAGCAAAAATAAGGCCTAAACAGAGGCCTAAATAAAGGCATTTAAGGAAGCAAACTAACATGAGCATGAAAACCTATCATCTAATCAATCTTGTTTCGCATTTTAAAGAACTTTTCTTTTCTCTTTTATAGTTTCTACATACTCAACCCATCAAGAGTCCACCAAGTTGCCTTCCCCTTTTCATTTTTTTTGAGTCTATACTCCCAGTCTCCAAATAAAGCACTTTGCCATCCTCCCTAACCTACAATGTTACATTACAATAGCATTTTAAACCTACAATGCATGCATACACTAATTTTCTGCTAGCACATCCTAGGCTGACATGAGGAAAACTTGGCACTTCAGATACTTGCCAGGCTATCAAACTACAGTGTTAGATCTTTGTTGATTATTTCCTTTTCTTTATTAATTATTGTATTCATTGTGTTATATTTGCTGTAGGCTTATTTTCCTTATTTGTTGGGTGTTCTAAGAAACCCATTCTTTCTCAAAGGGATAAGACCAAAAAAATATTTTCAGCATGGTATGAGAGCACCTAATATATATATATATAAGGAAACAACTTTTCATTGATAAATGAAAAGAGACTAATGCTCAAAGTACAAAGAAACCAAAAGCAAAAATATCCATTAATAAAACGAATACAAATAGAAGAAAAGGAGAAAATGACAAAGCTGGAGAAATAAAATCAATTCAGATCTAACACGAAGAGGCTTGAAACCGTACTTAACCAAAGCGAGCAATCCAATGGAGAGGCTTATCCTATAAAGACCATCGAACTCTTTAAAACCAAAGCTTTAACAGAAAACTCGAACTCCAACTAAGCTTGAGAAAGGACACATGAATAGAAAGATTGCAAGACTATCCAAACTACCAAACAAAGAGGGCACGATACCGAAGGAAGAAGAACCCAACATGAACCAACAACCTTTGAAGATCTTTAAAAAGATTTAATCCTGAAGAGTGTAGCTTCAACCCAAAGGACTACCACCGAAACAAAAGTGCAAAGGAGCATTCTGAAAGATCAGAGACAAATTCAACCCACTTTACACAATTGAAGACCACAAGCTTCTATAAATGGAAAAAAAAATGGATGGTATCCAAGAGAGGAGACAAAGGAGAAGCACTCATCCTTCTAACTTGAACACACTGCTTTTCCTCAATCCTATGGAACAATTAATCAAAAGCTTCCTCTATTTGTTCATCTAAAAACGATTCCTTAGGAATCAAATATAAATGATGAAAATCAGATACTTCACTACTCAAGCTAATGACTGAGTCCTCATCAGAATCATAGGGGCAAGAGAGATCCTCAAAAGGAGTGACAAGCAATACCTCTAGTCAAACCAAGGATGGAAAGAGTCGACTGACTGAAAACCTTTGAAGAACGATGACTCCTTGCTGAACTGTGTTGAAACCATAAAATCCTATCCTCTGCAGCTGCCACTACCTGCATCATCGCCGCCAGTTGTTAACAACTTCGATCATTAGCCACTGGTTGTTCACATCTCACTAGAAGCTCGCATCTCGTCAGAAGCTCATGGTTTTTTGCTGATCTACGTTCGTTGCACACTGGTTTTTGGTTCTCGTCAGTCATTCGTGAGTGGCCATCCTCAATCGTCCTTGTTTGTACTGTCGGCCATCAATTTCTGCCACTATTCCCTTCTGTTCCAATTAACTAAACGACCTTCTATTATAGCTGGCGATGCATGGATATTGTCTCAAAGTGCTTGGAATTCGTTTCTTCCTCAGAATCTTAATGAGTTGGAAACTACTGAATGGGCTTCTTTTTTTATCTACTATCTTCCATTTCATTACATGGCAACGATGATTCTTGGTCCCAACCCCTTGATCCATCGAATACATTTACAGTCAAGTCTCTCATGGCTGCTTTGGTGAGCAACCCTGATCCTTCTTCTAGCTCTCTTTATTAGGTGATTTGGTTAGAGACTTAATCAAATAAGATCAACATTGTTCTTCGGAAGCTTAGTTTTGGAGTATTTTTTTAAATCATACGGAACTTTTCATTAAAGAAATCAAAAGAGACTATTGTTCTAAAGTACAAAGCAAAACAAAACATAAGAAATAGTAGCAAAGGTCACAAAAGTCACAAAACAAGATAGAACAAAAAAAGGAACAAAAAGTCCTTATTTTATAGCTTTGCCTCTCTTCTTCAAAATTGGGAGAGCTTTTTCTAGTCATCTTTGAGTTTTTTCCTTATGTAAATTTCACATATCAATGAAATCAGCGCCTTTTTTTTTAAACAGAAACAAGCCTCTTCATTGAAATAATGAAACGAGACTATTGCTCAAAGTACAAAATATAGATACAAAGAACAACAAGAACTAGAACTAAGGATCAGCAGGTGGGTATCTCAACTAGGTTGACACCACCATATTAAAAAAAAAAACATTAGTATATCTCAAACTTTCAATCAACGTAGTTTGAAGAGGTCCGATGATCTTTTCAAAAACCTAGAAGGAGGCAATAGGGGAACTCACCTGACTTGATGACCAATTCGAAAACCTGCAAAAGATATGTTTAGATACTAGATAAAGGGAGAAAGGTTTATAAAAAGAAATGTAGTTTAGATTGCCATCTTATGAAAAATACCCAAGCCTCTCTTGGAGAGGAACATGTAGAGTGTCCATAAAAGCTCCAGGAAACCGCTTGAACAGTTTATGTACGGCTTCCAATGATCTAATCTGAAGGTGATAAAAAGAGAAAATAGAAACCAAGGTAAAAATGAAAACGGGGGAAATTTTGACTTTCAACTATTGTACTAAAAGCAAGAGTTTTATGCATTCAAGCAAACATAGATGTTAACATGTTAGATTTCAAACCAAATCTCGGCATAACTCCATCACATCAACAAAATTCATTTAAAAGAAGACCATCATTTTATAATCTTTGAATATTATTCAATTGGTTCTTATGTTATTTAATAATATGATGCTATCATAACAATTTATTTGATATTCAGAAATAATCACTCTTTGACAAACAGTTGTTCCAACAAAAATAAAATAATTAACAAATTAGTTAGATGTAGTAATGCTTCATAAATCACAATAAATAAATAAATAAACTGTCAGCTAAAAAAAGATTAGTATATCTTTTATTAGAATAACAATTTTTTTTTTTTTTTTGGGAAATGGAAATGATCCTCAATATTCATTAAGATAATAAAATGAGACTAAAGCTCAAAAAACAAGAGAAACAACAAAATAGGACTAAAACTAAAACTTAGGATCAACAGGTGCACTTGGGCATCTCAACTAGGTTGACACCCCCATAGCACCATCATCATCTCCAAGAACAAAAGATTGTGCGCTTTTTTTTTTTGAACAAGAAACAATCCACTTCATTAAGATAATGAAAAATGTTACAAGTGACAAGAAGGAAACAAACATAAAGTGCACTACAAACAAGCACTCTAAAAAGTACAAAATGGATCAGCAAATGCACTAGGACATCTCAACTAGGTTGACACCTCCCTAGCATTCTCATCATCTCCAAGAAAAACTAGAATCCAAAACTAAGTACAAAATGAAGGGGACCTTATGGTTATCTGAAAGTTAAACTGAAAATAATAACCACTACTATGCTGTTACAAAATCAAGAGAGCGGGAAAATAAAAGCTTTCCAATTGAGGTTGATATCTTGTAAAGAGAAGGCTTGAAAAGCTTTGGAAAGCGAGCACCAGGAGGAGGCGTTGATGTGGGCGATATCAAACTTAGCTGAACTAGAAGAGGCTTTTTCTTGAAATACTCTTTGATTTCTTTCAAACCAAATTTCTAATAATAAAGCTTTAACTGCGTTGGTCCAAAGTAGTTTAGGCTTCTTCTTCAGACGTGGCCCGATTAAGAGTTGAAGCACATTAGTCTTAAAGTCATTATCGAGAACCCAACTAACATTAAAGCATTTGAAAAGGGATGTCCAACAAAATTCTGCAAAAACACATTGGAAGAACAAATGCAAGAGAGATTCTGAGTTTACCCAACAAAGAGTGCGAACCTGTGGAGAAATATAGTGAGTAGGTAACTTCCTTTGGAGGAAGTCTGCACTATTAAGAGAGCCATTCAGCATGATCCAAATTAGAATATTCACCCTTCTAGGGCTCTTAGACTTCCATAATGCTGATTCTAGTGACTGGCCAATTGGGGAGGAGAAAGATAGATGCTTTACAAGAGACTTGACTGAGTAAACCCTATTTGGTTCTAAAGACCACCGTCTTTTATCTGGAATTGACTTAAGTTTATAGTGATTGAGTTTTCCAGACAGAAGCTGAAAGTTTTCTGCCTCTTCATCCTTTAATATTCTTCTAAAGTGAAAAGTCCAAGATGTTGAAATCTCATCCCAATAATCTTGTAATGAACCTTCGGGTTTGGTGGAGATAGTGAAAAGATTAGGGAATGAGACTTTTAGAGGAACCAAATCCAACCAAGGATCTCTCCAAAAGATTATTCTTTCACCATTACCAACCTTAAAGGCTGCCAAGGAATCCACTTTTAACCAAAATCTTGAAATATTAATCCATGGGCTTCTAAGGCTGCTGGAAAATTTACCATTGGTATGCTAACCAAACTTACTTCTTCCACGAATGCTAATAATAACTTTGCTCCAAAGTGAGTTGTCCTCAAAGAAAAACCTCCACCCCCATTTTGCTAGAAGACCCTGATTTTTGAGTTTCAAGCACCCAATGCCGAGTCCACCATCTTCTTGGGACCGTGAAGCTATGCTCCATTTAACCAGATGATTTATTTACTTCCGGAATGCCCTTCCCAAAAAAAAATTCCTCAATGTTCTTTCTAGAGATTGAATCACCTTTTTTGGCATATGAAAAAGTGACATATAGTAAGTTGGTATATGAGAAAGAACTGACTTACAAAGGGTGGCACAACCTCCTATTGAGAGGTTGTATCTCTTCCATTTGTCCAGTTTGCTTTGTACTTTGTTGATCAGTGGTTGCCAAAAAGCTAGTTGTTTAGGATATCCCCCTAGAGGAAGGCCGAGGTACATAAATGGGAGGTGGACAACCTTGCAATTTAAGAGGGCTGCTTCTGATTGTAACTTGAAATGGTCTATATTGATGCCACATAAAGCTGATTTTTCCCAATTTACCTTCAGCCCTGAACACCACTCAAATAATTCAATTATTTTCTTTAGGTTGCTGAGTTTTTCTTTGTCATCTTGGCAGAAAATTAAGGTATCATCCGCAAATTGTAAAATAGGAACATGAATTCTATCTTTGCCAACAAGAAAACCTTCAAACTTGCCTTTTTCTTGAAACTGGGAAAGTAATGCATTTAGGACTTCACTGACTAGTATGAATAAGAAAGGAGAAAGAGGGTCACCTTGCCTTATTCCTCTTGAAGCTTGAATTCTGCCATGAGGTCTTCCATTTATGAAGATTGAGAATTCTGTGTTAGAAATACAGCCCATCATCCACATAATCCATCTTGAGTCAAAGTTCTTCTTATTGAAAAGAGAAGAGAAGAAAAGAAACACATATTTACGTGGAAACCCTAGATCAGGGAGAAAAACCACGATAGGAGAATTTTTATTCTTTTAATTTTTTTGATACATAGTACCCAACACAAGACAGGTATAAATAACCAAACAGAGAGAAACCCTAGACAATAGACACTGAGAAAAAGACTAAAACGCCCTTAGGGCTAAAACACCATTTCAACACTCCCCCTTAAGTTGGGGCATAAATATCAATAAGACCCAACTTGCTAATACAAGTGTCAAACATCTGTCTAGGTAAGCCCTTAGTCAGAACATCCGCAATCTGTTGACTGGATGGAACATAAGGAACACAAATACTACCATTGTCAAGTTTCTCTTTTATGAAATTTCGGTCAATCTCAACATGTTTGGTTCTATCATGTTGAACAGGGTTATTAGCAATATTGATAGCAGCCTTGTTGTCACAGTAGAGTCTCATCTCTCTTGATGAAGATCTACTAATACCTTCTTCAACCAAATTTCCTCACAGATACTCAAGCTTATAGCTCTGTATTCAGCTTCGGTACTACTTTTAGCCACGACACCATGTTTCTTACTCCTCCATGTAACGAGGTTTCCCCATACTAAGGTACAATACCCTGAGGTTGACTTCCTATCAGTAGCGGAACCGGCCCAGTATGAGTCAGTGTAGGCTTCTATGCATCTTCTATCATTTTTCCTGAACATCAAGCCCTTCCCAGGTGTTGACTTTAGATATCTCAAAATTCAGTTAACAGCTTCCATGTGTCTCTCACATGGGGCTTGCATAAACTGGCTTACCAAACTCACAGCATATAAAATATCAGGTCTGGTGTGTGAGAGACATATCAGCTTCCCTACAAGACGTTGATATCTCTCCTTGTTCACTGGTACGTCGTCTACTAAGCTTACCAGATTATTGTTGACCTCAACTGGAGTATCTGCAGGTCTACATCTAGTCATCCCAGTCTCTTGTAGAAGGTCTAACGTATATTTTCTCTGAGACACTGAGATCCCTTCCTTTGATCTTGCTACCTCCATGTCTAGGAAGTACCTCAAGGAACCAAGATCTTTAATTTCAAACTCCTCTGCCATTTTCTGTTTCAGCTTGTCAATTTCTACAGAATCATTCCCTGACAAAATAATATCGTCAACGTATACGAATAACACTGCTACTTTTCCTGATGCTGACTTCTTAGTGAACAGGGTGTGATCAGAGTGACCTTGAATGTACCCCTGGATTTTGACAAAGGTAGTGAACCGATCGAACCAGACTCTAGGAGACTGTTTCAGACCATACAAAGACTTCTTTAGCTTGCACACCTGACTCCCAAACTGTGCTTCAAACCCTGGAGGAGAGGTCATAAAAACCTCTTCTTCCAACTCACTATTTAGAAACACATTTTTTACATCCAACTGATTTAGAGGCCAGACTAGGTTCACAGCAACAGAGAGAAGAACCCGAATAGTGTTGAGTTTTGCCACTGGCAAGAAAGTTTCTGAATAGTCCACCCCATATGTTTGAATGAACCCTTTCGCGACTAATCTGGCCTTATATCTGTCGAGAGTCCCATCGGATTTGTATTTGACCGTGAACACCCATTTGCACCCGACGGTTTTGTGACCTCTAGGAAGAACAACTAGATCCCATGTCTTGTTGGTCTTGAGTGCCCGCATTTCTTCCATGACTGTAGCTCGCCATTCAGGAATTTCCAGAGCCTTGTACACATTTCCCGGAATAGTCACAATGTCCAGACGAGTGGTGAAAGCCTTGAATCTTGTTGACAAACTACTGTAAGATAAGAAGCTTTTCATAGAGTACTTAGTGCAGGACCTTGTTCCCTTTCGCAGGGCAATTGGTAAGTCTAGGGTGGCATCAATTTCACTGGTCTTGTTACCCTTTTCCTCTGTATTCATCTGCTGCACATTTTCAATCTCTTGAACATCATCAGGGGGAAATTCATTACTCTCATCCTCCCAAATTTTGTCAAGAGTCGCTGCATCGTCAGTGTTCACTGCATTACTTTCAAAAGAGTTATTATTATCAAGAATATGGTTACCTTGAGTTGGCTCTGGTTCTGACTCTTGAACACTTTCCGGTGGAGCAGCAGGGGAAACTATTTCCTTTTGTAGATTCTTTTGACAGTAGGTTATCCAAGGAACTTTTTTTTAGGAAGGATAGGATTGTCAGGAATGGGAGAGCCAAGATTAGTGTCAGGAATTGGTTCAAGAAACAAGTCTACAAGAATGGAATAAGTGGATGATGTGTTAGTCTCTTCACTCGAAGTCTCCCTTTGAAAAGGACTAACAGGAAAGAAAGGTTTATCGTCTTGAAAGGTAGCATCCATGGTGATGAAGTACTTTCGAGAAGATGGTTGATAACATTTGTAGCCCCGTTGATGGAGCGGATACCCAAGAAAGACACATTTTTGAGCCCTAGGAGCGAATTTACCGTGGGAACCATGATTATGAACAATCACCGTACACCCAAACACCGAAGAGGAACATCTGGGAAAAGTCGGTTAGAAGAGAAGGATTCTTTGAAATGGGCTAAAGGAGTCTGGAACTTGAGAACACGGGAAGGCATTTGATTAATGAGATGAGCTGCAGTGAGTACAGCTTCGCCCCATAGGTATGAGGGTATGGATGCAGGAATCATGAGTGCCCGAGCAACCTCAATAAGGTGACTGTTTTTCCGTTCGGCCATCCCATTTTGTTGTGGGGTATAGGCACAGGAGTTCTGGTGGAGGTTTAAAAGCTAAAAATGTGGCCTTATTAGCCAAATGGGGTTGGAGATTCCTAAAAGAGCAACCTTCCCTTTGGAGCCAAGTTATTTTGAGTATACATGGTAGCCGTCTTTTTGGTTGGCTTACTTCCGGCAAGGTTCATTGTAGTCTTCGAAGCCCTTGGATAAGTATTTCAAGATCTTGGTTGATTATTGAGAAGTTGGCCGTCTTTAAAGTAGGGAATGGAACCAAAATTGCATTTTGGCATGACCCTTGGCTGGACTCTTTTCAGTTAAAAGACAGATTTCCTTCCCTTTTCAGACTAACATTGCTTCCAAATGGTTCATTATCACAGTATTGGGACTATCACACCTCTTTTTGGACTCTAAACTTCAGAAGAGACCTAAAAGATGATGAGATTTTAGAGTTCCAAGCCTTACTAGCATTATTGGCTGAGCAAAGATTATCCAATAAGGAAGACATTCGTATTTGGTCCCTTGAAAAACATAGCTCTTTCTCAGTAAAATCCCTATTTAACCTTCTTTCCGAGACCACCCCATTATCAACCAGCCTTCACAAGAGTCTATGGAAGTCTAACAGCCCTCGAAGGGTTAATATAACTGTTTGGATAATGCTGTTTGGAACCCTAAATTGTTCATCGGTGCTGCAAAAAAAGCTGCCTTGCTTTTCTATTTCCCCCAATTGGTGTGTCCTTTGTAAATCAGCCGAAGAAGACCTCCAACATTTATTTTTTGACTGCTGTTTTGCCTTCAACTGCTGGAAGAAATTCCTTAAGTGCTGCAACACTTCTTGGGTCTTTGATTTTTCCTTTAGATGCAATGTTCAGCAGCTACTTTCAAGTCCTATTCTGAAGAAATACTCCAATTTACCATGGACTAATGGAGTAAAAGCAATGCTGGTTGAAATCTGGTTTGAAAGAAATCAAAGAATGTTCAATGGGATTGAAACTCCTTGGTATAATCGCTTTAAGGCAGCAAAGCTCAATGCCTCGCTTTGGTGCTCCATTTCTAATTGCTTTGAAGCCTACTCCTTGCAAGACATAAGTTTAAATTGGCAATCTTTTTGTCAATTGGAAGATTAATCGAAGCATCAGAAATAGAGACAGCAGCTTCGCTTTCTTTAGTACTCTTATTTGTCTTAGCTTCTTGATGTAATTTAGATTTCTATAGCCTAGTTCTATATTTTGTTCGGTTGCAACATTCAAATTGTATTGCTTCATTAGACTACTCTTATTTTAGCCTTTGTTGGCATTCTCAATTTGTTGTATATGATGAGGGTGCTATGGGGGTGTCAACCTAGTTGAAATGTCCTTGTGCACCTACTGATCCTTTGGTTTCCTGATTGATTTCCTTGTATTTTCCTTTATTATCAAAGTACTCATCTCTTGTACTAATTATATTGATTAATAAAGGTTGTTTTCTTTTCAAAAAAAAAAAGGGATCCATACCATCTCATTGGGATCATATGCTGGCTTCTGGGTCTATTGTCTTTCGTCGATTGCTTAAAGACGACGAGATAATAGAGTTTCAGGATTTGCTAACTCTAATTTCAGGTAAGAATTTCGAAAAATTCTGATACGAGAACATGGCCCCTAGAAGCACATGGCAATTTTTCAGTAAAATCCCTTACTACTCATCTCTCCCCTTCATCCCCTTCGGACAAATGTCTTTATAAGGCTTTATGGAAGGGTTAGGAGGAAGGGTTAGGAGGAGAGCGAACAAAGAGAATCACATCGCCGAAAGTTTTTTTTTTCCTTTTACTTATAGTCAATTATGATTCGATTTGGATTCATGTGTGATCCATTATGGTTGCATTTGGATTTTTTTAACATTATGGTATTCCAGCTAGATTTGAAAAGTTTTGTTTGCAAGCATTTATGTAATTTATTTGATGTCTTTGTTTAATTATTTAATGGGTTTACAAAGTATTAATTTAATAATTTATAATCAAATTTACAATTCAATTTGACCAAATAAAACTTTAGAACTAAAATTGATCCACATAGTCAAGTGCAAGGTGAAACATGACTATTTTCCTAATTCATTTCATATAAAGGAGGAAATACAAGAAATCAATAAGAATTGACCAGTACCTCTCCAAGACGGTCTCTTTCCCCAATTAAGGAACTCCAAATGGCCATTATAACAGTATAGAAAACATGAACGTCCAAGATGTAAATCTACAACCATAAATTAAATAGAGATAAGTAAACAGCACACCCATTACAGACAAAAAAAATATATACAAATTTGAATTCTCCCAACCCAACGATAGCTATGTACTGCTAATTTCAAGCATATGATATTCAAGAAAAGGATCACAACAAGGTGACTTCTGTTATAACATGTATTTATATTGTAATTTTACATCTCCTAGATTAGGGTTTCTTAGTTGCCTATATATGTGTGTGTGCGTGTATGTATGTATCTTCAGCCTAATTAATGAATAAGATCATTATTCTCTCTAAAAGTATTGTGAACATGGTATCATAGCAGTTTAGGATATGTTAGAGTTGACACTTCTCATAAGGTTAGGGTTTGAGTTGAGTCATCAAGTTTGAGTGGTCGTTTGTCTAGACCTCCCATCCCAGGAGAAGTGCCATCACCGTCCATTCCAGTCTGCAATCGTCAATCGCCGGGAAAGGCCACACGTGAGGTTCATGTGCCGCCACCAAGAGTTTCATCCGTTGCCATGCGCCAACGCATGAGCCCACCGTTCCACATTCCGTCAGTTGGGTTCTCGGTTCATATTTTCTGATTGTTCCTGCATTTGGTTTTATTGAAATCTACTTGGTTGTGAGTTATTTGAAAAAAATACCCTTTTTGTGCTTGGGGTTCGTTGCTGTTTTGTTTCAATTTGGAGCTGTTTTGCTCTTTGGTTCATCTTTAATTTCTATTCTTATTTTCTCTTTCCACTCGTGAGATCTACAAATTGTTTGTTAAGCCATAAGGAATGAAATGAAGCATATAGTAGTATTTAATGTAATTCCCCTAGCATCGAAAATAATTGAACATAAATTAAATGGATCTAATTACTATGAATAGTGTCGGACGGTTTAATTTATTTGCTTAGCACAGATATGGATGACCATGTGACTAAGGAGCCACCAAAAGATGATAAGAAAAAGGCTTGACTTTGCGATGATGCTCGACTTTATCTTCAGATAAAGAATTCTATTGAAAGTGAGGTTATTGGTTTGGTAGATCATTGTGATTTTGTGAAGGAACTCTTAGAACTCTTAGAATTTCTATTCTCTAGAAAAGAACACGTACATCGAATGTTTGATATCTGTATGCAATTCTTTCGAGCTGAACAGAAAGTAGAATCTATTACAAGTTACTTTATGAGACTTGAGAAGACAGCTATAGAACTTGCTTTACCATTACCGTTTAGCCCCGATGTCAAAGTTCAACAAGCTTAGCGAGAAAAGATGGATGTTCTGATATTTTTTAATGGGCTTTTATCTGAGTTTGGAATGGCTAAAACACAGATTCTTTCTGATTCTGAAATTCCGTCATTAGAGGAAGCCTTCAGTCGTGTTCTTCATATTGAGAGTTCTCAATCCGATTCGTTTGTTTCTCAACCTAACAATGCTAAGAATAATAATAACTCCCGGGGTACTTCAAGGACGACTAACAATTTTCAGAAGCCTAGTTATGAAAATCGAAAATCAAATTCCCAAGAGATCATCTGTTACTATTGACGTAAGCCAGGACATCTGAAACGTGATTGTTGAAAGTAGTTGTATAAGACTCAACGATCTCAACATGCTTAAATAACTTCCACTAATGATATGGTTGAGAAGTCTGTTACCATCTCTACTGACAACTTTGCTAAATTTCAAGTGTTCCAGGAATCATTGCAAGCATCTTCGTCATCGAATCCTATTGCCACCATTGCTGAGACAAGTAATTCGAAATGTCTTCTTACATCATCTACCAAATGGGTCATAGACTCGGGTGCCACCGCTCATATGACAAGTAATTCTAACTTATTTTCTACGCCTTTGTCCCCTATCTCATCTCAATCTGTCACTTTGGCAAATGGATCAACCTCTTTTGTTCTTAGATCCGGCACCATTTCTCTCACTCCATCACTTTCTTTGTCTTCTGTATTACATTTGCCTCAATTTTCTTTTAATCTAATTTCTATTAGCTAGCTTACTAGTGACCTTAATTGTTTTGCCCCGTTTTTACCTGGTTATTGCTTGTTTCAGGATCGTATGACGAAGAAGATTATTGGTAAAGGGCCTGAGTCAGAGGGCCTTTACATTTTTTACCATCAAATACCGAAAGTTGTGGCTTGCTCTGGAGTTACATCCCCATTTGAAGTCCATTGTCGCTTGGGTGATCCATTGTTGTTCGTGTTGAAGAAACTTTATCCAAAATTTTGTTCCTTGTCGTCTTTGAATTGTGATTCGTGTCAGTTTTCTCAATTTCATCGTCTTAGTTCTAGTCCTAGAGTTCATAAACGAGTAAGTGCTCCTTTTGAGTTAGTCCATTCTGATATTTGGAGTCCTTGTCCAGTCATGTCTTAAACAAGTTTTCATTACTTTGTTACTTTTGTTGTTGATTATTCTTGTGTTACTTGATTAAATTTAATGAAAAATTGTTTAGAGTTATTGTCTCATTTTTGTGCTTTTCATGTTGAGATTCAAAATCAATTTAATGTCTCTATCAAAACCTTGCGAACTGATAATGCTGGTGAATATTTCACTCATGCACTTGGATCTTACTTATGTGGTCATGGCATCATTCTCAGTCCTTTTGCACAGACACTCCATATCAAAATGGAGTTGCTAAAAGAAAGAACAGATACCTCCTTGAAACAGCCTACGCCTTATCCTTTCAAATGCATGTTCCAAAGCAATTTTGGGTTGATGTTGTGTCCACTGCTTGCTTCTTGATTGATAGAATGTCTTCCTCTGTCCTCAATGGAGAGATTCCTTATCGTACTCTTTTTCCTACGAAATCTTTGTTTCCTATTGCTCCTAAGATCTTTGGCTGTATTTGTTTTGTTCGGGATACTCGTCCAGATCATACCAAATTAGATCCGAAATCTTTGAAATGCATTTTCTTAGGCAATTCGAGTGTTCAAAAGGGTTATCGTTGTTATTGTCCTACTCTAAACAGGCATCTCATATCTCCTGATGTTACATTTTTCGAAGATATGCCCTTTAGTCCATCACCATCAAGTCCGTGTCAGAGGGAGGATGATGATCTTTTTATCTATGAGATTACCTCTTCTACATCATCCTCTCCTCCACCTTCCTCTATGTCTCTTCCTTCCGAACCTCCGGTTATTCTACTTCAGGTGTCCTCCACAGCCACTTTCAAACCCATGTCCTCCATCACTGCCTTCTTCGACATTTTACCCAGGACCAAGTGATGATCTTCCCATTGCCTTTCAAAAAGGTAAATGCACTTTTACTTACCCTATTTCTTCGTTTGTTTCATATAACCAGTTGTCTCATCCCACTTATTCTTTTATTACATCTCTTGATTCCACCTCTATCCCTAACTCTATTCATGAAGCTTTATCTCATCCCGAGTGGCGTAGTGTAATGATTGAGGATATGATTGCTTTGGATGATAATGGTACTTGGGATCTCGTTTCGCATCCGGCTGCAAAGAAGGCCATTGGGTGTAAATGGGTGTTTGCTATAAAGGTCAATCCCGATGGAACAATGGCTCGGTTGAAAGCTCGTCTTGTTGCCAAAGCTTATGCCCAAATCTATGGGATTGATTATTCTGATACATTTTCTTTTGTTGCCAAATTAACTTACATTCGACTATTTATATCGATGGCTACTACTCACAATTGACCTTTGCATCAACTTGATATTAAGAATGTTTTTCTTCATGGTGATCTTCGAGAGGAAGTTTATATGGAGTAACCACCTAGGTTTGTTGCTCAGGGGGAGAATGATAAGGTGTGTCGCCTTCGAAAATCTTTGTGTGGATCGAGACAAAGTCCTCATGAATGGTTTGGTAAATTTAGTCGAGCACTCCAATGATACCAAATTTGCAACTTGCTAAGGAAGGAAAATTGTTTAAATATCTCGAGATATATAGAACATTAGTTGGAAAGTTGAACTATTTAACAGTGATACGACCTAACATTGCTTATTCTATGAGTATTGTGAGTCAGTTTATGTCTTCCCCGACTATGGATCATTGGGTTGCAGTTGAACAAATCTTATGTTATCTAAAAGATACACCTGGACGTGGGATCTTATATAAAGATCATGGTCATACAAGGGTTGAATGTTTTTCAGATGCTGATTGGGCTAGATCTCAAGAAGATAGCGATCGACCTTTGGATATTGTATTTTTGTAGGAGGAAACTTGGTGTCGTGGAAAAGTAAGAAACATAACGTAATTTCACGTTCAAGTGTTGAGTCATAATATAGAGCTATGGCACAATCTGTGTGTGAAATAGTGTAGATACATCAACTTTTATCTGAGGTGGGCTTCAGTGTTAATGTGCCAGCTAAACTATGGTTTGATAATCAAGCTGCTCTCCACATTGCATCTGACCCAATATTTCATGAACGAACTAAATATTTTGAAGTGGATTGTTATTTTATTCATGAGAAAATACAAGGGTTGATATCTACAGAAAATGTGAAGACAGGAGAATAATTGGGAAATATCCTAAAGCAGTAAATGGAGCAAGAATAAGTTATCTGTGCAACAAGCTGGGCATGATTGACATATTTGCTCCAGTTTGAGGGAGAGTGTTACAATATGTATTTATATTGTAATTATGATTAGTTGTCCTTTATTGTAATTTTACATCTCCTAGATTAGGGTTTCTTAGTTGCCTATATATATATATATGTATCTTCAGCCTGATTAATGAATAAGATCATTATTCTCTCCAAAAATATTGAGAACAACTTCTATCTGTTTATAATAATTGATTTACATCAGCTGATTGACAACAATGTAACAAGATGATTTTTATTATTACATCAGCTCATTGTCAACAATGTAACAAAATGACTTTTATCAACTCATTGATTAATGATATCAAAATACTCGACCTTTTCTTTTAAAATTTTCCGGGTAATAATCAGAACGTAAAGGGCATGTGACGAGGTGATCCATTGATAGTGCCATAGGATGAGAGATGTATGTTCCACTTATGCCATTCTTTAGACTTCGATTTTTTTTTTCAGTGCTCTTTTAGAGTTTTCTTCCTAGAAGTACAGCTTGTTTTCTCTTTTGAATGCTTTGGTTTATTGTTTTAGCAGGGATCTCGAAACAAAATTATTTGATTTTTTTCATTAAGTTATTTATGGTGGTCTTTTCCCTTTATTTCTTAATGACTCTGGATAGAGATCTTAGCAAGTTGAGTTGTTAAATCTGATGACTCGATCAACCATCTTTTGACTTAACCTAACTTCTTGTGTGGCTTGCTCTTGCTCATCTTAATTAAAGCAAGTTTATCTATTTTATTTTAAAATCATACCAATTATGTAAATCAGACAATCATGATTCTAAGCATTCAACATTTTACAAAAAAATGATAATTGAACAATTCGTAGGCTAATCAAATTGAAAAGGGAAATGACAGTTCTACCAAATATATCAGTACATGGGCAATATTGATGTATGCAAATTTAAACTTACAGCAACCACGGGGACCCATAAGCTAAGAATAGTCAAAGCATTAGGACTATCTGCAAATAGGATATAAGATATGAGAAGTCAGACAAAAGAAAGGGAATAACATTCGAAACAGTGTAAAAGATGATTGTAATGAATAAATTTTTGTCGATTCTGTAAAGGCTTTTCTTTATAAAGAGAAAAAATAAGAGAGATTGAAGACGTAAGATATATCAAGGACTTCCCTTAGGATATCCCGTTATAAATACAAATGACAGAGGATGCAAGGATAATGGATCAAAGTTCATATTTATTGATGAGATCCATGTCAGGAACCAAAAAAGTTTTCTTTTAATTCTTTTATTGAGAAACCAAACTTTCATTAGGATAAAAATGAAGAATACAAAGGAGATTGGGAAACCATCTATATAAAAAGAAAAATAGAAAAGGATCCAAATTAACAAAGAAGGAACTATAATCTAAAAGAATATTAAGAGGTTGCTTGGGGGCGCTAGGTTGGTTATTATCGTCAGTGATTATTATAGTCTATGGGTTATAATAGTTTGTGAAGTATAATAGTTTGTGTTTGGGGTGCTGAGTAAAATAGTCTGGGTTATGTTAATTTTGTGTTCGGGTTGCAGGTTATTCTAGTTAGTGTTTAGGCTTTTTCTACTATTTTTCAATTTTTTTGTAATTATATTTTTCAAAAATTATTTCAAATAATAAAACTGTTGAAAATATTTATAAGATATAGAAAAATTTTAAAATTGATTGATAACTACTGATAGAAGTCTATCAGTATTTATCAACATCTATCATTAATAGTTTTTAAATTTTGCTATATTTTGTAAATATTTTGATTCATTTTTCTACATTTGAAAACCGCCCTATTTTGTGTACTTTATTTTAAGAAAGAATTTTTATTACATTTTTTATGTTTCATTATTTATAACTATACTAAAACTACAATAATAATAATAATAATAATAATAATAATAATAAATAAATAAATAAATAAATAAATAAATAAATCAAAGTTGAAACGTTTTCAATTTTTGATGCAATTACATCTTTCTATACTTTAATTTAAGAAAGAAATTTGATTACATTTTTTTATACTTCATTTTTTATGACTACTAAAGCTGAAAAAAAAAAGTCAAGGTTGAAGCTTCTTTTATTTATTTATTCATTTTTTGCATTTACATTTTTTTTGTAGGGGAATTGTTTTAAATGTTAAACTGTTGAAAATATTTTCAAACATAATAAAATGTTACAATCTATCAGCGTCTATCAATGTCTATTAGTGATGGATGATAGCAGTCTATCCGTGTATATCTGATAGCAGTCTATCAGTGTATATCAATGGTACCCAATGATATTTTGCTATATTTAAAAATATTTTGGTTCATTTTTCTATATTTGAAAACAATCCTTTTTCATACTTTAATTTAAGAAAACATTATTTTGTAATATATTGGTTCTCTATTATTTTATATTTAAATGAGAATACAAAGACCCATCAAAATTATTTGAATGTATTTCTAAGTACTTGAACATAGAAAAACCAAACAAGAATTAAACAAGGCACCATCAGGGGGGAAAAAACACATTATGTGTTCATTGTAGTTAAAGAGGATTTCCAACTAGTGTTCACTATAGCTAAAGAGGGTTTCGAATAGTCTATCATAAAAGACAACACTCCCTATTACGTGGTAAACACACCATGAAAGAAAGCAAACTTGGTCCTCTATTCGAGAAAGAAGCCTTTTTACAAGCTCCAAGTAGCCTTCGAATCTTTTCTCCTGAAGGATCCTAAAAGGCTAAAAGCAGACATACCAAAGGTTGTAGCCTAAAAGGATCACGAGGTGAGAAGACTAACATCACAACCTACCAAAGTGTTCTCCAATGTTG
>NC_052350.1:44634272-44740209 GCF_009727055.1 Benincasa hispida | reverse complement strand
CTTCTCTAATAGAAGCTAACTTGGCAAGGCCATTCATCAACATTTTGAGGGGACATATTGAGGATCCCACATTATTTATCTTGGGTCTATTTAATGGAGAAAAAAATTAAGGTGAAAGATATTTTAAAACATTTTTACAAAACGATTGAAACTCAATTTCAAACCAAAGTTGCATTTTACACTCTGATAATGAAACTGAGTACTTTAATGGTTTTTTAGTGAATTCTTGAAACAAAAAAGAATTATTCATCAGTCTATATGTTGGGATACTCCTCAACAAAATGGGATTTGTTGAAAGCAAAAGTAAACATTTACTTGAAGTGGCACGTGCTATAATGTTTTCCATGCAAATTCCAAAATATCTATCGGGGGAAGCAATTCTCACAGCTACGTAGCTAATAAATAGAATGCCTAGTAAGATCTTGAATTTAAACCACTATGGACTGCCATAAAACTGTTTTTCCAACATCCCGCATTTACACTTAAAGTTTTTGGGTGTACTACTTATGTTCACATGCCTAGTCACTTTCAGTCCAAACTTGATCATCGGGCTGTTAAGTGCATTTTCATGGGTTATTCTTCAAGTAAAAAAAGGTTATAAATGTTTTGATCCTCTGACAAAAAAGTTTTTCATAACTATGGATGTATCTTTTTTAAAAAACTAACCCTATTTTCCCCAAAATTCTCTTCAGAAGGAGAAACCAAATTTGGAAGAAAATTTTTAGGATGTTTGTATTCCCTTTTTCAGTCCTAATTACCAGATGTTACTAGTTCCATGATGCCAAGCAAAAAAACTTCTCAATCAAAGGGAGATATACTATAAAATAGTTATATTTATCAAGTTCCTAAATTTAAATTTTATACTAGAAGAACATTCAATCAAAGGAACCAAGACAAGATAGTTGATCCATCACATAGCCAATCTGAGACTCTGATGAATGAAACTGGTAATCCTTCTTCCATTTCTACTCCTTCAACTATTCAAAGTACTTTGCCAATTGTGTCTAGTCTCGATGTTCCCATTGCCCTTAAAAAAGGTATTCGAAGTTGTGCCAAATATCTTGTTGCAAATTTTTTGTCATATCAAAAATTGTCTCATAGTCATAGAGTTTTCATATCCAGGATAGATGACTTGTTAGTTTCAAAGAATATACATGAGGCTTTAGATGATCCAAATTGGAAATTAGCAGTCATAGAGGATATGAATGACTAAAACAAAATGGAACTTGGGAAATAGTAGAGTTGCCTAAAAATAAGAAACCAATGGGTTGTAAATGGGTGTTTACCATAAAATATAATGTTGATGGTAGTGTTGAGAGATACAAGGTCAGACTGATAGCTAAAGGATTCACTCAAACATAAGAAATTGATTATCAAGAAACATTTACTCATGTTACTAAAATAAACTCTATCAGAGTTTTTTTTTTATCTCTTGCAGATAATTTAGATTGGCCTCTTTACCAACTTGACGTGAAAAATGCCTTTCTGAATGGTGATCTTGAGGAAGAAGTCTTTATGACTTACCACCAGGTTTTGGAAAGGAGTTTGGCTATAGTAAAATTTGCAAATTAAAGAAACTTCTTTATGGCCTTAAACAGTCCCTAAGAGCTTGATTTGAACGTTTTGAAAAAGTTATGTCCGGTTATGGATTTCTTCAAAGTCAAACAGATCATACATTATTTTATAAACACTCAGAGAATAATAAAATCTCAATTTTTTTATTGTTTATGTTGAAAATAGGATTATTAACCTAGGGGCGTATATGTAATTGTGTAGACCCCTAGGGTTTTCTACTGTCTATTTATACAGTGGTTCCCTGTGTATTCAGTGTATCAGATTTAAAAAGAATAAGAAAAAGTCTTTATATCGTGGTTTTTCTCCCTATACTAGGATTTCCACGTAATCTTGTTGTTCTTCTCTTCCCTATTCTTTATTTTTAACATGGTATCAGAGCTATGTGACGAAACCCTAGCCGTTATGGAAGAGAATCAACCCCAATCTTCTTCTGTTGATGGGTCTTCGAGTTTTGACATGAAAACGGCTATCCGAGCAGCTGTAAAGGAGTGTTTTCAGGCAGCCCTACCAGAGTTACTTTCTGTCGTCCAATTGCAGTCATCGGAGAGTCGCCGTCAGTGGGAGCCACCACATTAGACCGCGCTGGTCGAGCTTCTCCATGCAGAAACGAGCCAAACCCACGAACAGCAGATGGATCGTTCGGGTGCGATCGAGGCTGGCCACGAAGAACAGACGAATCAAGATCTAGGCAGAATCGACCAGCAAATGAATCTCCCGATTGCGATCGGGGCTGGCCATGAAGAACAGATGAACTACAACCTGGGCAGAGTCGACCACGATCTGGGCAAAATCGGCCACCTTGGCCGCGAAGAACAGGCATATCGGTCCGATCTGGAGCAAACCAGGCCCTTCGACTTCCGCGATTGACAGACCGGGTCATTCCGGGCTGAACAAGGGCAGATCCGCGATGGACAAACCTGACCCTTCGACTTCCGCTCCGGTCCAATGGGTTTTGTGCCGGCCAACCCGTCCACGACAAACCCTTCGGTTCCTGCAAAGGAAGTTGACGTCGGGCAGAGAACGAGCCGGCTTTAATTGAACAACCCAGCGACGGCGACCTCCTTCCAGCCGGCGGCATCCTCTAAGCCGACAGTAGACAGCACCATTCCCAGCCGCTTGTAGTTCAAAGCATTTACCCAGACGAGAAAAACGGTTGGCTT
Organism: Benincasa hispida; assembly: GCF_009727055.1. NCBI lineage: Eukaryota > Viridiplantae > Streptophyta > Magnoliopsida > Cucurbitales > Cucurbitaceae > Benincasa > Benincasa hispida. The sequence goes on along the minus strand of NC_052350.1, from coordinate 44,737,474 downwards.
ACTTGCAACAAACAGATTTCTGATTTGGATACAATGTTCGGTGGCAAAAATCCTAACAGTTTATTAGAAAATCCGGTAAACTCGTTACCTGTTCTGCAAATGTTTTTTACTTATTCTGGTTCGATGGGTAATCTGCAGGATTTATTGTAGGGAAAAAATTAAAATAGCCAAAATTATTTCTTCTGGTCCCCATCAATCGAATGGCCTTGAAGGGCGTCACAAGTTTGGATACTTGACAGGAGAAATTCCAAAGCCGGCTCCAGGTGATCACAAGAACGAATTTGGAAAGGAGAAGACTCGTTGTTACGTTTTGTTTTGGTGAATAGTATGGAAACCCAGATAGGAAGACCACTGTTATATACTGCAACCGCTAAGGATATCTAGAGGTAGCCCAAGATATCTATACTCTAAAAGACAGAATGCTCCGGCTATATACGCTCCACAAAACAGGTCCATGGATTTTACTTCTTAATTTTTAACAAACTAATTAATGCTGTGGAAGAATGGACTTGTGTAGAAAGATCGTCTAGAACTGTCCACAAGATGGGGCCCAATACTTGAAGATTGAGGAGGCAGATTGTGTTTAGTGTTTTGGCTGGATTAAACCCTAATTTGATGGTGTTCGTAGTCGGATATTGGCCACGCTCAACTCCTTCACTCAGAGAAGTCTGCTCTGAAATACGGCTGGAAGAGGATCGATCGTGTGCCATGAATAATCTCATTCCTACTACTAACGCAGTCGCTTTCGTCGCAAAGTCGTCCAGTGCTGATGGTGATAAAAAACCCCCACCTGTTTGTGAACATTGTAAGAAGCTCTGGTATACAAAGGACCAGTGTTGGAAATTGCATAGGAAACCCCCAAATAGGAGTTGACGACGGTCTCATGACAAATCTAATACTAGTCGTGCCTTGGTAAGTGACTCAGTAGATGAACAGACTCAGAAGCAATCTTTCGGTGACAGTAAGCACAACTTGAGTACAGTTGGAGTGAGTGCGATTCCACAGTCAGGTAATTTCCCTTCTTTTGGCCTGATTAGTATAAATGGTAAAAAAACCATAGATTGTGGATTCAGGGGTAAATCATCTTACGAGTTCCTTAAAGCTATTTATGTCATATAACCCAAGTGCTGGTAATGAGTGTATTCGCATTGCAGACAGGTCTTTTGCCCCTGTTGCGGGAAAAGGCAATATCTCTCTGTTTAATGGTTTAATTCTGCGTGATACCTTACATGTGCCTAAAATATCATATAATTTGTTATCTGTCAGTAAAATAACAAGAGATTTGAAGTGTAAGGCAATTTTCTCACCGGATTCCATTTTTTTTCAGGATCTAAAATCGGGGATGATGATTGGCACTGTCTGGCACGATAGGGGACTATACTTCCTTTCTGACGAAGCTTCCTCTAGGAATGATCATCAAACTGGGTTTATGTTTTTAAATTTCTCTGTTTCTGGACATGATGTTATGTTATGGCATTTCCGTTTAGGACATCCAAATTTTCAATATATGAAGTATTTATTTCCACATTTATTTCGCAATGTTAATACTTCTTCTTTTAATTGTGATTTTGTGCTAAGCAACATCGTGTTTCTTTCCGTTCTCAGCCTTACAAACCCTCGAGTCCGTTTTCTCTTGTTTATAATGATGTATGGGGTCCCTCACCAGTTACTACTTCCACTGAAAAACGATGGTTTGTCACTTTTATAGATGATCACACCTGCCTTACCTGAGTTTTTCTTCTTACTGGCAAATCTGAAGTGTCCTCTGTTTTCCAACAGTTTTATACAACTGTCGAAACTCAGTTTAAAACAAAGATTGGGATTTTAAGGAGTGATAATGGGCGAGAATTTTTCAATGCCTCCTTCAGGGATTTTCTTGTTTCTAAGGTTATTGTCCACCATAGTTCGTGTGCTTACACTCCGCAACAAAATGGAGTAGCTGAGCGTAAAAATCGGCATCTGGTTGAAGTAGCCCGGTCTCTTATGTTATCTGCTACTCTTCCGTCCTACCTCTGGGGAGATGCATTTCTCACTACTACCCACCTCATCAATCGGATGCCCTCTCGTATTCTTAATCTTCATACTCCTTTAGAATTATTTAAAGAGTCCTTTCCAACTACTCGATTAATCTCTGATGTTCCTCTTCGGGTTTTTGGTTGTGTTGCTTTTTGTTCACTCCCATGGTCCAAACCGCACGAATTTTACTCCTCATGCTCAAAAGTGTCTTTGTTGGATATCCACTCCATCAACGTGGATATAAGTGCTATCACCCATCGTCTCGTAAATACTATGTCTCCATGGAGGTCACCTTTCTCGAGGATCAATTGTTTTTTCCTGTTAGTCATCTTCAGGAGGAGAAAATAAATGAAGAGACTAACTAGTCATCTTATGCTATTCCTTTAAGAGTCAGCGTCCATTCAAACCTTGTCTAACCCTAGTTCTGAGCATGATAGTCTGGTCCTTCCTACCAATCAAGTTCCTTGGAAAACTTACTACAGGAAGGAAGTAGTGTCACCTGTTGAATCAGAACTGTCGGCTCCAGTGAAGGAGTCGGACCCGCCATCAGATCCAGGGACATATATTCCTAAAATTAATGATGTTGATATATGTATGGAGACTGATGAAGGCAGGCAAGATAAGGGAGAAGGAAGCAGTAATGCTGAAAGAGTGACAGAAGGGGAAACTGCAGAGGATGAAATGATTGAAATTGCAGAGAATGAAATGATTCTTGCTAATGATGATGTGGAAGATACTACTAAAGTTTCTGATACACAGATAATCGATCATGGTGAGGAGCCCGGAGAGGTGAAAGAACGTGATGCATCGCTTGATCTTCCTATAGCTTTGAGGAAAGGTACTCGCTCATGTACTAAATACCCTATGCATAGTTACATGACGTATAGTAATCTGGCATTCGAGTTCAAAGCATTCACTACTAGTTTGGACACTGAGGTGGTTCCAGATGATATAAGTGTTGCAAGGAAAAAACCAGGATGGCAGTATGCTATTATGGAAGAAATAAGAGCTCTAGAAAAGAATAGAACTTAGGAACCGCCTGTGTATTCAGCGTATCAGATTTAAAAAGAATAAGAAAAAGTCTTTATATCGTGGTTTTTCTCCCTGTACTAGGGTTTCCACGTAATCTTGTTGTTCTTCTCTTCCCTATTCTTTATTTTTAACAGTTTATGTAGATGATATTATTCTCCCAGGTGATGATAAAGCAAGTTTAACTGATCTGAAGAAAAAATTGGCATGTGAGTTTCAAATTAAGGACCTGTGACCGTTGAAATATTTCCTAGAAATGGAATTTGCAAGATCAAAGAAGGGGACCTTTGTTGACCAAAGAAATTATGATCTTAACTTATTTGAAGAAACAAGTTTACTTGATTGCAAGATTGCAGAAACTCCTATTCAACCTAATCTAAAGTTGCTAGTAATGAAAGTAGAAGAAATATAAGACAAGGAACGATATCAGAAACTTGTTGGTATTGCATATGTTGTGATATTATCTGTCTCATACATGCCCTGATATTGCATATGTTATGAGCATGGTTAGTCAATTTATGCATGCTCCTGGACCAACTCATTTTGAAGTTGCCTACAAAATTTTGAGGTATTTGAAAAGGGCTCCTGGAGAAGGTATTCCATTCAAAAGGAATAATCACTTCCAAATAGAAGTCTACATTGATGCAGATTGCGAAGGAAGTGCCACAAATAAAACCTCTGGTTATTGTTCATTTGTCGGAGGAAATTTGGTTACTAGGAGAAGTAAAAAACAGAATGTGGTGGCCAGAAATAGTGCTAAAGCAGAGTTTAAAGCCTTAGCTCATGGAATTTGTGAGGGCATATGGATTAAAAGGATACTGAAAAGTTGAAGATTTCTTTGACTACGTTTATACAAATTTATTGTGACAATAAAGCCGCCATTTCTACTGCCCATAACCCAGTTCTACATGATAGAACAAAATATCAAGGTTGATAAACATTTTATTAAAGAGAAGATTGAAGCAGGAACAATATATATTCTTTATCTTCCTATAACAGATCAAATTGTTGATGTGCTAACTAAAGGCCTTTCAAAGCAACAATTTGAAAGATTGATTGACAAGCTGACTATAGAAGACATCTTCAAACCAGCTTGATGGGGAGTGTTGAAATTTCTATATTTATATATAAATGTTAATTGTCAAATATTTATTAATTATTGTCTTTATTCTTTCCATATTTGTAAGAGATCTTTACCCTATATGAGAAGACCTAAATTATACATATTCAACAGGAAAATAATATTATTCCCTACAAATTCTAGATATTTTACAAGATAAGATAACATTACACAAAAAGATGGCCAGCACGGCAGCATCCTTGCAGAACATAAAGAAACCAAATAAAAAAATGTAGACTTGAGATCAAACAGCAAATATCACAAACAATAACAGATAAGATACTTGCACTAAATAACAAAGCAACGTGATTTTATCAAAATAAACACAACACAAACCTATGACCTACGACTCGAAATGAAATGAAAACTCACTTTTAGACACGAAGTCATGCCACAAATATCTTCTCTCTCTCATATTTACAATAAGCCTTGTAGGTCCAACAAGAGGCTTGATCTGCAAGAGACGTATCAAGTCTTTAGATCCATGCCTAAAGATAGATATCATTGCATAAATACCATAACTAACCTGAAGAAAATAGGCAAATGCAAATTTTCCACCCAGAATGATAATCCACAAAAGCATGTATCTGCAAAATGAGATTGGGAATGTCCTCATATACACAAACAAAATTTCATTGCTCTATAATATTTACTTGAGCAGTTAAAGGACGAATTTAATGTAGGGGCATATTTACCTTTGTCTTTGTATTACTTATTCAAACCATATTCAGTTACAAATTTGTCAGTTAGTTTACTCTCTCTCAGCTGATTCTTGGCTGTTAAATAGTTTGTTGGCTGCACTTCTCTCTTGTATTTAAGCCAACCATCTTGTACTTTGCAGCACTTGTTTCGATTCTAAACAAAGCCCTCAGATCAAGTGCTATCAGAGAGTACAATCCAGCGCCTTTCTTGGATCACTCCACTCTTCAACTTAACGTCTTAACTCACAACAAAGAACTACTTCTTGCATGTGAGTTTTAAATCAAGGACATGGGAACGTAAAAATATTTCCTAGAAATGAAATTCGCAAGATCAAAGAAGGTTATCTTTGCTGAGTAAAGGAAGTATGTCCTTGACTTGCTTAAAGAAACCGGCTACATAGTTGCAGGGTTGCGAACCCGTATTGAACCTAATCTAAAGCTACAAGTAGCAAAAGATGAAGAACTAAAGGACAAGGAACGTACTAGAGACTTGTTGGAAGATTAATTTATTTGTCACATGACTCACATACATATCTTGATATTGCATATGCCGTGGGCAAGGTTAGTTAGTTTATGCATGCTCTGCAACAATCCATAAAAATGCAAATAGCTCTAAACGAACAAGGTGAACATCCATAAACTGTAGGTCCTGGAGAACAAGAAGGACTTGCCCCAACACCATTGCAAGTTGAACAAACTAAACAACCTTCCCTAAGAACTCGTAGTAATGGGGCAAAAAAATTAGAGATGCATCAAAGACTCCACACTTCTTCTACAAAGAACACACCAATACGGGGAGAGAGCATAATTCTGCAGGTTTCTTTGGATTCTACAATAAGTATTCAGCCTTTCAAAAAAGAATATCTATAAGAAGACTTGGACCTTCTTAAGACAAATTTCTTTCCATATAAAATCAAAACTTTGTCTGTTCAAGGAAGATTCCTTCATAACAAGCTTGAGAGAGGAAAACTTAACCGTAAAAGAGCCATGATTTTCTAACATCCACAAGATAACGTCATCTCCATTATTCATACTTAAAACGAAATTTCTATAAATTTCAACAACACTACTTTTTTGTCTAAAAAGTTATATTTGGGGTTTTCTAGGAGCGTAAAGGGGTTGCAATTGACCCAAGAAAGACTGTAGCAATGATAGATTGGTTTATCCCAAAAAACACTCACAAAATCTAAACTTTACAAAACATTTCTCCCTTGTTTTTTTCTTTTCTCTAAACCTCCCCCCTCCAAGAAGCTCTTCAAAACATTGAAGTATCCTCATTCTTCTCTCTTTCTCCCTTGTTTATGTATCTTCGGCAACTCCATCTTCATCTCATCTAACCTTTGTTAAACCATTTTCGCCTCTAAAAGAACTTTGTCAAGCCATTAGGCATGACAATAGAGCATATCGATGTTTTGGACCTTGTTGACAACAGAAAAACGAACAATGGCGATGGCGATGCGATAGTGGTGGAGGCCTTGGTAACATGGGTGTTAGATGATATAATTAAATTTGCCTTTACCCACTAGCTTAAGTTTTTGGGTCAATCGATAAATTAAGAAGGGGTACGGCTAGATGTAGTGGGAAGTAGGAACTTTGCTAAAGAGAAGAGAAGAGTAGAGAAAGAGAGAGAGAAATGAAAGAAGGCCTAAAGTTACAAAAATAAAATACCAAAAGCGATAAAATAATAAATAAATAAAACTTTTCAGCTTTTACAAAAATATACTAAAAGAAAAAAAATATATTCTTTGAAAAAAGAACTAAAAAGGTGAAATTATGAAATTTGAAAAAGTTGACTAGTGAGACTTGACCATGGACCTTGACATTGATGGGTTGATTGATGCAGACAAGCTCCCCTTCCCAATGCAAGACACTGAATTTTCAATTCAGTTCAGTTTTTGTAGTTTGGTTGTCCAGCCTAGTACTTCCCAACTTTACAAAACATATTTGAAGTTTTGGTCGATGCCTCGAGAATAGCTATTGGGGTAGTTTTATCTCAAGAAGGCCACCCTATTGAATTATTTCAGAAAAACTAACCACTGCTCTGAAAAACTATCCACTGCTCACTAGAGCAAATATAAACAACTATACTCTTTAGTTATGGTCCTTGAGCAATGGGAACATTATTTACTCAAGAAGGTTTTTTCTTTTTTTTATTAACATATCATTTATCCTTGAAGTTTCTTCACTCACAAAAGAACATCAGCCGTACGTATGCTTGTTGGCTCCATTCCTTCATAGATTTGATTTTGTCACAAGACACGCCAGAAGTAAGGCTAATAAAGTTGCCGATGCATTGATTAAGAAAGGTACTTTTCTAACCCTTCTTCGTGCTGAGATAATAGATTTTGATCAATATTGTCTCGCCCCTCTTTTATAGTTTCTCTTGATATTGTAATATAATTGTTAGATAATATAAAATTAAATTCACCTTCACCTATCAGTTTAAGCTTTTGGGTCAATTGGTAATTTAAGAATAATTTTATATTTGTGTTTCGTGTTCTTTTTGTTTGGGATTCAAATAATTAGTGGATCCAGATCAAATAAATTCAAATACTTACTTGATAAAGTCAGTAGTCCTCTCATACATCCCACGTCCAACATAGTACTGTTCCTATTAAAAAAAAATTCAGCAGCAAAAGAAAGTACAGATTTAACAAAATAACGTGTGCCAACTGAAATTGAGAAAGCCACATTACCCAAGCAGAAAAGAAGAAATAAAGCAAGTATAAGAGGGTGAAACCTGACGCATCCACTTGAAAAGGCGAACAAGAGGCCACCGATCACATTGATTCATTAAAAGACGGCAAGCCGGCATATGCATGAGGATACTGAGACAAAGCTGTACACCACCATATATTCCAATCACAATTACATATAGTCTGAACATCACTCTTTCTGCATTTGGTTTACTCTCCTCCTGAAGAGCTTTCCTGTAAGGGAATTGATAAAACAACACTAAACGTCTTGTGGATAAAACAAGACGGCAAGAACATTAAAGCAAGAATACATACACATAAAGAAATGTTATAGAAGCTGATGCAATACTGAACCAAAGAAGGCGAAGAAAAATTTGAGAAACAGCAAGACGCCTTGAAGTAGAGTATGCACCATACATAATTAGGATATTTAGAACACCTGGATGAAGTCCATGCAGTTAAATAGAAAATTGTTGGAACAACAAAGATAAATATTTCAATCTATTTCACACAAGATAATAGAACAAATCAGCTTCAAACACTTTCAGTAGAAATGACTAGAAGGGCACATACTCTCAATAAACTTCATTACAACAAATGTCGGACCGAGACTCAGAACTTCCAGCAGTGTCTTCAGATTAAAGCTTCCATTGTTAAATGCAACAATGGTCAAAGCCTGTAAGATCAACAATTTGACAAATAATAATTAAATAGATGAAAATGCAGAAATCCTAGTCTCTTGTATTGAACACTGAATTGTAATAAAATCCTTTGGGTTAGATTTCTGGGAGCATCATCTCTTTTGTCATTTAGGCTACACCACATATACAAAAACAAAACAATTTCCCAAGCATGAAGACCAGGTTGGCAAATTTTAGTTAATAGGACTAGGATAATAAAGAGCATTTAAAAAGGCCATATATGGATATACCTGGAACGTCATAACCAAAAATATCCATAAACGATGGAAACTATGATAAAGATGAAGAAAAGTCCGATGCTCAACAAACAACGTTTTCCCCTGATGGTGACTTCTACCAAGCATGTCCTGAAGAAGGAAAAAAAGGGGAAAATTACTCAACAAACCCGTATGAGCACATCACAAAAAAAGCATGCAGACAACCTTTGATTTTGATGTTGGCTTTTGCAAAAAAGATTTGCCTTCATGCCACGGCCAACTGAGGTCAAAGCATCTAAGCGACCTGATAAGAAAATGAACAGCGTTAAAAACTTCTTCAGAACTGTTCATTACAAATCAAACATACAGCATTTTCCAACTAACCAGAAATACTCGTTAAAATCATCATAATTTCTCCATGCAGAATGTGGTGCCTGCCCATTATTATTGTTTGCAGCTTCCTGAGCATTTAATTATCTGGACTTATCAATTGGCAGCTCAATATTCCAGGAACGTACTTTAAATGGAAAATTCAATAGTCTTTTCTGTGATTTTGTGAAATCTAGCTCAAATGCAATAATTCAACAATAAACAGAGGACAGCTCCATGAAATTGGAAACTAGTTCTTTATGTTCTGTAAACTTAGCACCTTGAAACTAACCTTTCAATTCCATTTTCCACTGTATTGAAGAAAACAGTAAACTTCTTATAATTAAAAAGTTACAATGTAGGTGCAACAAACTCGCTCCAAAAAAAAAAAAAAAAAAGAAAGAGAGAGCCAGAGTGTAACGGGTCATGCTTAGTCCAGGGCCTGTTGCCCAATGGCGCCGCATGTCCCAATCAACCCCTTCTAGCAATACTTTCATATCCTGTATGTATTTAGTTAGTTAGCTTGCTTTCTTTACATTTCATTTATTTAGTGACCACATCGCCCTTTTGCATATGCAAGGGCGCCAGTTGGCTTTTTGTTCAAGAATGCACATATGGGGATAAGACTAACCATCAACTTCCATATACCCGGAGTAGATACTTTATAAAGCCGTTGTTGTTGCTTATTGCTTTTCTAGTCTACTACAATCTTCTTTCTTTATTCACACTCACAAATCATTCTTACGAAACAATTTTCTCTAAAACCACGTTTTCCCTCAAACGGGGTAGAGGTTGCAAAAGGCACTCGGTGTGCCATTGGCAGTTCGTATTCGATGTGGCTGGCTTGTTTGTGAGCGGGAACAAGTGCCGCACAATTCGCTAAGAGAAGCTTCCGAAAGAGCGATTGTGACAGTTGGTATCAAAAAGCAAGTGGCTTATAGAGGAAGATCAAGTGACTTCATGTCGGGTGACGATGAGAACTCTGAACAAGTCCATGTGGACAGAATTGGTAGAGATGGAAATGCTCTACCTGAGAGAGAGTCCCAGAAATGTTCGTTCTCCTTGAAGAATCTCGGCTGACAAGAGATTGCCGAGAAAAGCCGATGGAAATTGATGCGGTCGAGTAGGCTTCCTAGACGGAATTAGCCCGTCAGAGAATTGAATGAGTGAGGGTGCGAGACCCTCGAGGAGCCATAAACAGTAGGTTCCGCACGCTTGAACAGGCGATAGCTCCATCGGGCTAACTCGTTGCCACACATAAGTAGGATCGTGTCGAAGAGCTGGACCGCTCACCAAAAAGCATAACTTCGAATCGGTAACCAATTATATCTAAGAACTTATCGATCGACCCTGGTATTCTCAGAGTCAAGATAGCGGATGTGCAGTTGCTAGGGTGAATCTTCAACCAGCCGAGCGAGGGAACCAAGGCCCCACCTGGAGGGAGCAAATGGCAATGAAGGCAGAATAAAATCCCCAGAACCCGAAAACCTTCTGTGGGGTGAGAAGCAAAGCCTGGAAATGTTTATCTTCTGACTGTGAGCAATAACTTCAGGGGCGACGAACACAGTGACCTGAAGAGTCGAAAGTCCAATAGCAACGAATGCAGTCTAAGTTGAAGAAGCGAAACTGTGGTTTGAAAGATCACGATTTACAGACATACAGGAAGGATGCTGCACTATATTGATACTTGAGAAGATTGAAACAAAACTTCGTTCGCAGTTCTTCCCTGAAACAATGTCGAGATCTTGGCTCAGACTAAAACTTCAAAGAGCTTAAAGACAAACAAGGTAACATCAGGGACTTATGTAAAACAGTTTGCAGGACTCATGTTGGACATACGAGATATGTCTGAAAAAGACAAGGTCTTTTTGCTTTGTGGAAGGGCTGAAAACCGTGGGCGAAAATATCAAACTATTGAACAGAGAGGTACAGGATCTTCCTCTTGCCTATGCGGCAGATGAACGGGCTATACGACCTTAGCAATGACTCACAAGATGTGAGGAAGCAATCAACTTCCTCAAATGGGGGACAGAAACAGCCGTTCCAGTCCTCCCAGACCGTGGGGAAGGAGACAAGAACACAGGGGGGGACGTAAATCATCCAACCGAGGAATCAGGAACAACTGGCGGGCGGCCGCCACAACAGCATAACAATTACAATCGCCCCCTGTCTTGTTATATATGTAGAGGGCCACACAGGGCGGGCGAATGTCCAAATCGAAAATGCGTCAATGCTTTAAGCCACATTAGCTTACCTCCGAAGACAAGGTGAACTGGAGGAGACCGGTAACCGAGCCAGCGAGCAGAAATTGAGAATCCCAAGATAGGGGCATTGAAATTCCCTATCTGCACTCCAGAAGAATATGGGAAAGGCGACGGAAGGCCACTAGAGAAAGGTTCATGTATGTTGGACGCTTGGGTGTCAACAAAGATCGGCCAAAACCACTATGGATTGACTCTGGGGCTACCCATAACTTCCATGGCTGAAACGGAAGTTCGCCGCCTGAACTTGAATTGGGAAAGAGATGCAGGGAAGATGAAAGCGGTGAATTCCGCAGCCCTACCGATTCGGGGATAGCGAGAGAACTCCGGTTGAAGTTGGAGACTGGAAAGGGCATTCGTTGACTTGTAATTGTCAGATTGTGATTTCGACGTGGTACTGTGGGGATTGGAATTCCTACTTGAACAATAAAGTCATAACAATTTGCCCCTCGCCAAATGCTTAGTCATTACCGGATCTACACCGACGTAGTCCAAGCCAGTAATCAGACAGCCAATGGGTTGGAATGATCTCAGGCCCTCCAATTGAAGACGGGTCTGGCCCACGACGAACCCACGTTCAATGGCCTTCCGATAAGAATCAGTTTGAGGTCCACTGAAGAGGAGATCCCCAAGACGTTCTATATTTGTCTTGAAAGAGTATCGGGACGTCATGCCGAAAAGCTTGCCCAAGTCCTTACCCCACAGAAGGGGAGTTGACCATGAATTGAGTTGTTGCCAGGGGCAAAGCCGCCTGCCAAGAATGCATATCGGATGGCCCCGCCAGGAATTGGCTGAGCTTCGAAAACAGTAGACGGGTTATTAGATATGCAGGGTTTATTCAGACAGGCGAAGGCTCATATATGTAAGGCCCCAGATACGTTGTTCCAGAAAAGAAGACAGGATGAGAGAGCCTACCAGGTTGTGCATCGACTAATCGGCTTGAACTAAGCTCAACAGTCCGCAACAAATAGTCCCCTTTCCTATCATACACTGACATTATTTGATCAAGCTTCCGGTGCTAAAACTATTTCTCGAAGCTGACCTACGGTATGGATATTATCAGTCGAACATTAGCTGAAGGAAGATGAACTAAACGACCTGTGATCACGAGATATGGAGCCTTCGAATTACCTCGTTGAATGCCTTTGACCTACCAATGCTCCAGCAACGTTCTGTACTTAATGAATCCAAGTGTTTCCAGACGATACCTCGACAAATTCGTCGATAGTGTAATCTTGATGACTTGATGGTCTATAGTGCCTCGCTGGAGGACCATCCGACATCACACGTCCAACAGTCTTTTGAAAAGCTGAGGAGAAGTCAGTTGTATGTGAAAGAGAGAGAAGTGCTTCTATTGCCACAAGAGCGCATAAATTCCTCGGCCCACGTGATTGAGGTGGTCGGATTGGTAGGAAGACAGGAGAAACAAGTTTAGGGCCGCCGATTAGAGACTGGAGGGTTACCATCATCCGTTGACCGCAACTACGATCCTTCCTCGGAATAGACAGTTAACTAGTTATAGGCGGTTCGTAGAAGGATTCTCGAGAAGCAATCAGGGTCATATAACCGAAACTGTTGAAGAAGTAGCCAATGGGAGCTGGACTTTTCCTGAAATGTCGAGCCGCTTTGAGGGCTGAAGAAAGTGATTGAGGGGCGGTCCTCGGAATTGCCAGACGTGACCAAGCCATTTGAGAAGTAGAGATCTGAATGCTTCTGGACTTCGCGTTCGGGCGTGTTTTCCTCTAAGACGAGACACCCATCGCGTATGGGTAGGAAACTAAATGATGCCGAATGGAGGTATTGCCGCCTTCCGGAAAGAATGTAGCAGTTAGAAAAAATACTGCTGAGGGCCTGGAGACAGTAATCTCTTGGGGGCCAAGTTCGTGGTCAAGACCGACAACAACTCCATTTGTCACTTCTTTCACAATCGAGTTTCGTCGAAACAGGCACGGTGGCAGGAGTGTCTAACGGAGTTCGACTTCCAATTCGAAACTAGGCGGCGGAAAAGCAACCAAGTGGTGATGCATCTTAGCCGAAAGAGCGAACATGCGGCCCTGTATGTTCGCCCGCCTACAAGCAAGTACGTTGGTGCAACAGTACGAGAAACTGTCAAAACTCACTTGACAAATGACACAGCGGCACAGGCCATCTTACAGTTGGCCAGAGAGGGGAAGACCACCGCCAGTCTGGGTGGAAGATGATCTACTATACACCAAAGGCAATCGCCTCTACATCCCCAGATCCGGGAGTTACGAAAGGTCGCTGATTGAAGGAGTGTTCTATGACACACCATGGGCAGGACATAAATGGTTGGCAGAGGAATTTATGCCCCTTCTGAAGCAAGGCTACTATTGGCCAAGTCTTCGAGACGATGTCATGCAATTTTACCAAGACTTGCCTTGTCTGCATACAGAATAAGGTCGAAAGGCGAAATTAGCGAGTTTGCTGGAACCCCTACCTATGCCCTCTAGACCATGGGAGAGTGTGTCTCTCGGACTTCATCCCATTTGCCCAAGGTGGGAGAGTTTGAATCGATCCTTGTTATCATCGACGGTTTCTCGAATATGCCACTTTCGGTCCCAACGCCGAAAATGTGCACAGCCGTGTGATGTGCTCAGCTGTTCTTCAAACACATCGTGGAAATTATGGGGTGTCCCTGTGAGCATTGTTAGCGTCGGGACGGAAGATTCACTGGGACATTCTGGACAGAATTGTTCAAAATATTGGGATCATCACTGATATCTCCTCTAGCTATCATCCCCAAAATGAACGGCCAGACGGAACGCTTCAACAGTATGCTCGAGGAATATCTGCGTCACTTTATCGACGCCAGGCAGAAAGAACTGGGTCCAGTTGTTAGATGTGGCTCAGTTCAGCTCAATAGCCAGAGCAGAGTTCCGCGATCGGAAAGAAACAGCCCTCATCGAAATGCCACGTTTTGTGCTGTGCAGGCAGACCAGCCACTCTGCACACTTGGTGAAACCCTTATGCAGCAAAAGTCCCAGGCCAAATAACTTCTTACTTAAGAGTTGGAGCAAAACCTCTTGAGATAGCTCGGCGCTACCTAGAAAAGAGCATCGAGGAGGATGAAGAAGTTGGGCTTGTAGAAGAAGTGGAGGGCCCTTGAGTTTCAAGCTGGGGACAAGGTCCTGATCAAGCTACGACCGGAACAGTTTCAGTTTTCCGAGGCCAGAGAGACCAACGGCTAGTAACAAATATTGAAGGTCCAGTGGAGGTAATTGAGAAGGTCGGGAGAAACCTCATATAGGGTTCAGTTTACCCTCCAATGGATGAAGATTCATCCCTGTCATCCATTGTGAGTATCCTGAAGCCCTATCATCCCGATCTCGAGGTAAATGAACAGCGAAACATTCGTAAGGCGCCCCACGGTCACGATGAGAGTTTCTGCACTGAGAAAAGAAGTTGCACAAATCCTGGATAAAACGAGCGCCGTAATTGGAAGACCAGACGAGAACTGACAGAGTTCTTAGTGAAATGGAAGGATCTCCCCGACGAAGAGATCAGTTGGGAGCGGGCCGAAGACTTGAAGAATGCAGCTCCAGCCATCGCAGGTTTTGAACAAGGTCGGTTGACGGGGACGTCAACCAATTAAGTGGGGGAGAATGTAACGGTCATGCTTGTCCAGGGCCTGTTTACCCATGGCCGCATGCCCAATCCAACCCCTTCTAGCATACTTTCATATCTTGTATTGTATTATTTAGTTTAGTTCGCTTTCTTTACATTTTCATTGTAAGTGACCACTCGCCTTTTTGCATATGCAAGGGCGCCAGTTGCTTTTTGTTCAGGAATGACACTATATGGGGATAAGACTAACCATCACTTTCCTCCATCCCGGCGTAGTACTCTATAAAGCCGTTGTTGTTTGCTTATTCTGCTTTCTAGTCTACTACAATCTTTCTTTCTTTATTCACACTCAAAATCTTCTTACGAAAACCTTTTCTCCTAAAACCCGTTTTCTAAAACCGTTTTCCCTCAACGGTGGTAGAGGTTGCAAAGAGGCACTCGGTGTGCCATCGGCAGTCCGTATTCGAGTTGGCTGGCTTGTTCGTGAGCGGGAACAAGTGCCGCACAATCGCTAAGAGAAGCTTCCGAAAGAGCGATTGTGACACAGAGCACCAAACCAAAGACCAAAATGGATTAAAAAGAACCCAAAAAGCCCGTCCATACATGAAAGATCACCCATGAAGAAAAAATAAAACCAAGAGAAAACCCCCAAGGACTTAAAGAAACTGTAGCTGAACCGCACCTATCAGAAAAATGTAAGACCCCTAGTCATGGGAATAGTAGGATTATTAGTAAAAATTAGGATGAGTATTAGAAGGGACATATTAGTAATTTGATAGTAAGTTGGGGAGTTTAAGGAGAGACTAGCCCTCTCGAAAAGCTAGGGTTATCTTGTTACTTTTGCTTATGAGTTTATACCATATTTCAATACACTTTTCTATATTTCTTTAGCTGAACTGTTCTTGAGTTTCTTCTGTATTCTTGAGTATTGTTCTTGTTAGGAGGGATCCTAACAAATTGGTATCAAAACACATTCGTATTAGGAACCAAGGTAGTATGGGATGCCTTTATCCTACATTGGTTAGAATGGAATGACCACTGTGGTACTTAAGTGGCTTGGCTCTCCCATCCCAATAGCTAGCTTTTGGGGTGTGGTTCTCCAAGGTGCTTAAGAACCTAACAGTTTATTCTGGGAATATCGCTATGGATTCATATGCAATGTGTGATAGGCTACAGAGGTGTTTGAGACCTTGGAACCAATGCAACAAACATTGAAGGATTACCTGCAAGGATATGAAGACAGAGAGAGAGAAAGAGAAGAAAGAAGACTAGCAGCCATCAGAATAGAGAAGAAAAACCTTGTTAGAAAACTGTCTGGTCGAGTTCGATGAGTTGTTGGACGACGTCAATCTTACCCAACAATTTTGTTTTTCAAAGATTGAAGAAAAGGCTACTGGGTTCTGTCTTTTCCAAGATTGTAATTTCTTTTAAGTTTATGTTCTTTTTCTCTCTCTTTCTCTTTAGGTTTGGGTTATTTTGTGAATACTTGTAATGGTTTTGTTACAACCCACACCTTGAGGACAAGGTGCATTATTAAGGGACGAGTATTATAAGTCCCCTAGTCATGGGAATAGTAGGATTATTAGTAAAAATTAGGACGAGTATTAGAAGGGGCATATTAGTAATTTGATAGTAAGTTGGTTAGGGCTTTTGGTTATAAACAAAGGGAGTGGGTTGAGGAGGAGGGGGAGAAGTATTTTGTAAGGAATTTCCTTTGGGGAATTTAGGGAGAGATTAGCCCTCTTGAAAGGCTAGGGTTATCTTGTTACTTTGCTTATGAGTTTATACCATATTTCAATACATTTTCCTATATTTCTATAGTTGAACTGTCTTGAGTTTCTTCTATATTCTTGAGTATTGTTCTTGTTAGGAGGGATCTTAACAAAAAATTTCACACATTGGAACTCCATTTCTCAAATTTTAGCAGAAGACTTCCTGATGCAACTTGAGCTCAACTACTCATATGGACACATTCTCTCCTACTCTTATCAGGAGAAAAAAGATAATAATAAAACCTACTCTATTTAGCACCAACACTTCTAAACTGGTAAAGTGTCAATGTTAGACACATGTTGGACACTGACACGCACACGTGTCTATTATTTTATGATTATTTATTTTTGTTTTCGAACATGCCAAGACATGCCAAGGACACTCCATATGCAAATGAATAAAATAAATAATAAGTAATAAATAAATAATGAAACAAGACCCACTATCGGCAGCCCATTTAAGGGGCATTTTAAGCCGATTAAAATTAACTATTCAGCCCAATATTTTTCCAAAATGCTAGAGTTTTTACACAACTTTCACCTTACTAACGCACTTCAATCTCAAGACTTGACCCACAACCTTGTATAAAAAATAAAAAACTCACTATGCTACCCGATTCTTCTTTCTAACTTCATCGACAACGGTGACTTCAACTTTATGACCCACGACTGCCGACAACTTATGTGATTTCTCTTACTGTTTCCTTTTTCCTTTGTGTCGTGTCATATCCTACTTTTTCATAAATTGACGTGTCGCCATGTCAGTGTCGTGTCGTATTCATGTCGTGTACCAGTGTCTGTGCCTCTTAGAACCTACTCTTCCTTTAGAACCTTTAGGGGACACAATGCTCTATTTCATAATGAAATTGATTTGAAAAGAAACGAGGTGGGCGCTTAAGATGGAGAATTGCTAAAAGATCCTGAAAGATATAGGAGGTTAGTGAGAAAACTTAATTACCTTACAGTGACTCGACCCAACATAGCCTATTCAGTAAGTATTGTGAGTCAATACATGTCATGCCCTACAGTTGATCATTGGGCTGAATTGGAACAGATTCTTTGTTATTTGAAGGCTGCTCCCAGGCGTGGTTTATTATATAAGGATTATAGTCATACTAATATTGAATGTTTCTCAGACGTCGATTGGGCAGGATCTAAAGAAGACAGAAGATCAACCTCAGGGTATTGTGTTTTTGTTGGTGGTAATTTGATTTCTTAGAAGAGTAAGAAGCAAAATGTGGTGTCACATTGAAGTGTAGAATCAGAATATAGAGCAATGGCACAATTTGTGTGTGAATTGATTTGGATATATGAACTTCTTGTTGAGTTGGGATTTGAAATCACCACACCGACAAAGTTGTGGTGTGATAATCAAGCAGCAGTTCATATTGCATCTAATCCAGTATTTCATGAAAGGACTAAACATATTGAAGTTGATTGGCATTTTGTACGTGAGAAAATTCAACAAGGGTTGGTATTTACAGGATATGTGAAGACTGGAGAACAATTAGGAGATATCTTCACGAAAGCATTGGATGGAAGACGTATAGATTATCTATGTAACAAGTTGGGCATGATTAACATATATGCTCCAACTTGAGGGGGTGTTATAATTCTATAGTTAGGGTTTTCCATTCTTGTAAATATTTGTGATATTTTCCTTTTCTATGCTTTGTACACTTCTATATATTCATATCTTTGGTGAATGAATAGAGCATTTTGATTCTTTCTCAAACCTAAGAGTTTTACAGACCCCAACACACCGAACCTGCCTCAAGTAGCAATGTGAAGCGATACAAAGTGTGCAAGCTTGCCAACTGACTCTTGTGTTTTCAAACACTTCATCCTATTCCTTAGTAACAAAAAAACGGTCGATAAGTGATCAGGAGACCGAAATACCTTCACGTGACCAAGTATACCTTCCATTTGAGAAAGGCACGGCCATAAGATTAGCTTAATCTACAAAGCTATTAAACTTCATTCCTTTTAAGATTCTTCCCGTAAGGAAGCGTTCATGGTCGAAATCCCCTTCAATACACCACTACTTCAAACAATAATCGGAAAGGGATGATAATTCTGGCCGAACGAATCTTCTTTCTTTATAGTCATTTGAACCATACACATTAGAGACCCAACATATCTTCTTGCAAACCATTGTGCATTTAACTGATATGTAGTAGCCACCTTTGAGAATTTCAGTAACCGAAAGCCTTCTCTCATCCCACATGGTCAAGATGCCACTTGACTTGCCAAATGATTCAACCTCCCATCCAATGTCTTTAGAACTCCACAAAGACTTAATGAAGACTATATCAAGCTCATCTCTCTTTGATTCTTGAATTAGAACTAAATCTGGATTATGTTTTTTAAGAAATCTATCGAGGGCCAATCGTTTGGATGCATCCCCGAGCCCCTTTGTGTTCGAAGATTCAATTTTCATATCGAGACCAAGAGACAAAAGAACTCAATTAATTCTTGGCAAGTAAGGAAGAATCAGCCCAATGTTAGCCCACAATCTTCAACAATGGACTTTAAATATGCAGGAACTTCTGAATGGGGCAGTGGACTAAAGCATGTGAGCTGTAAGTTGGGCATCATTAGGGTACTACATGACTTAGCCCCTAGCTTTCCTGTTTTAGTCAACAAGTCAAGTACATATTCTCTCTGTGATAATAGAATTCCTTTCTTGCTTCTTATTACCTCAATTCCTAAGAAGTATTTCAACATGCCCAAATCTTTTGTATGGAATTGACTATGAAGAAAAGTCTTTAGAGACTGGATACCTAAAGCATCATCACCAATAATCACAATATCATCCACATATACGACTAACAAGATGACACCACCCTCAGATCTCTTAAAAAAGACTAAATGATCTGGCCTGCTCTTCCGTATTCCAAAACTTTCAATCACCTGACTAAATTTACCAAACCAAGCTCGTGGACTCTGCTTTAATAATCCATACAGGGATTTACGAAGGTGACACACCGTTCCATTCTCTCCCTGAGCAACAAACCCTGGTGGTTGCTCCATATACATCTCTTCTTGAAGATCACCATAAAGAAATGCATTTTTAATATCAAGCTGATGTAAAGGCCAATGATTGTTTGAAGCTAATGAAATAAACAACCTCACAGATGCCATTTTTGCTACAGGAGAAAAAGTATCAGCATAGTTAACGCCATAAGTTTGTACGTAGCCTTTCACTACGAGGCGCGCTTTTAACCGAGCAACAGAACCATCAGGATTGACTTTAACTGCAAACACCCATTTGCAATCAATAGCCTTCTTTCCTGCAGGGAGAGAAACTAAATCCCAAGTACAATTATCATCTAAGGTAGTCATCTCCTCCACCATTGCGCACACCAACCAGGATGAGACAAAGCCTCATGAACAATTTCTGGGATGGATACAGACTCTAAGGATGCAATAAATGAAAATGTGGAAGGCAACAAATGGTTATATGAAACAAAAGAGGAAATAGGATGAGCACATGTACGTTTACCTTTACGAAGAGCAATAGGAAGATCATCACTCGTTTTTGGATCCAATGACGAAGAAAACTCTGGTACAAGAAGAAGACTCTGGTACAAGGCATGGAACTGGAGGAGGTTGTCGTCGAGTATAGACCTTAACGATGGGAGGAAGAGTAGAGGTAGTCACAAGTAGAGATGAATCAGGAAGAGGATCGGAAGGAGAAATAACTGTGTAGACAAGGAAATCATCCTCTAATTCCTTATGCTCCCCCTGACTCTTATTCGAAGAGAAAGACGTTGATGAAAAAAATGGGGTATGTTCAAAAAACGTGATATCAGGAGAGACGAAATATATATTTAGACTAGGACAATAACACCGATACCCCTTTTGGACATGAGAATAACCAAGGAAAATACATTTTAAGGACTTTGGATCTAGCTTGGTATGTTGAGGCCGAACATCCCGAACAAAGCAGGTACAACCAAATATTTTGGGTGGAATGGGAAACAAATGTTGTTTGGGGTATAAAGTACGAAAAGGTATCTCACCCTTAAGAATGGAAGAGGGCATGTGATTTATTAAGAAACAAGCTGATGACTGTGAGCAAAAGTGTAAACTCACCTCTCCACAAAACCCTAAACGTATCACAAACGGGTTCTAAATTCTCAAACCCTAAGGTTCACAAAACCCTAAGTTTGTTTAGAGAGCTCTGATACCATGTAAAACTCTTAGGTTTGAGAAAGAGTTAGAATGCTCTGTTCATTCACCAAAGATATGAATATATACAAGTGTACAAAGCATAGAAAAGGAAAATATCACAAAATATTTACAAGAATGAAAAATCCTAACTATAGAATTATAACAGGGTCGATCACCCTTTTAATTTTGCAACAAATGGCTGTTAAATAAAGATTGTGTTCAGCTTATTGAAAGAGCATTGCATGGAAGTAGAGTAAAAGGATGGGTTGGCTTTGTTCTTAGTGAAAAATTGAGAAATGTGAAGCCTACTCTAAAGGTTTGGCATGCCGAGTTTGAAGAGCTCCATATACAAACGAAAGAAGGGCTCCTTAGAAGAAAGGGGTTAGTGACAGATCATTGGGATGAGAATTCATCCCCATGGTCCATTATCTTCCATCGGTTGCTAAAGAATAATGAGATCATTGAATTCCAAAATTTGCTTGGGCAAATTTCTGACAAGAGGGTGTCCGAGAACTTTGATAGGAAAGTGTGGTCCTTAAAAGCATCTGGGACCTTCTTAGTCAAATCCCTTTCAGCACATTCGTCCCCTCCTTCCCGTTAGATAAGTTGTTCTTTAAGGCCTTATGGAAGACAAAAAATCTGCGCCGAGTTAACATCCTTGTGTGGATTTTAGTTTTGGGTCAACTAAACTGCTCCTCAATCCTGCAAAGGAAGTTCCCCTCTCACTGCATGTCTCCATCTATTCACCCTCTATGTGAAGTGAAGGAGAAGACCTACAGCACCTATTTTTCAATTGCTCTAATGCTGCCCCGATGCTGGTGGATATTATTTTCCTTCTTCAAAGTTGCTTGGGTGTTTGGAGATGTTTTTCGTGACAATGTTCGACAATTTCTAATCGATCCAACTTTTAAAGTGGGCCCTCGACTGATTTGGGCTAATGCGGTTAAGGCGATACTTGCTGAAATTTGGTTTGAAAGAAACCAAAGGGTGTTCCATGACAAACAACTTGGGAGTTCTGTATCTACTGAGCATTAGTTTCTCTTTTCATTCAACCAATGAAAGTGGTATTGTGTTCAAAAAGAAAAAAATACTTGGGTGGTTGGATCGTTTTGAAGTGGCTTGCTTGAATGTTTCATCTTGGTGCACCTTATCCAAGCTTTCTAAAGACTTTTCCATCCAAGGCTTATGTTTTAATTGGCACGCTTTTATTTTTTCAATTTAAGTTTGTAATTGTGATTTATTGATTTTGTTGGACTGTTTGTGTTTTTGTTCCCTATGGTTTTTGGAATTTTTTTTTAGATCTTTTATGGAGATGATGAGGATGCTAAGGGGGTGTTAACCTAGTTGAGATTTTGTGGTGCATCTCCTGATCCTTAGCTTACTTTCGCTCATTGTTTATCTTTTTCGTACTTTGAGCAATAGTCTCATTTCATTATATCAATGTAAGAAAAACTCAAATTTACTTTGGATTAATGGGACAAAAGCAGTGCTGGTTGAAATTTGGTTTGAAAGAAACCAAAGAGTGTTCAACGGTAAGGAAACTCCTTAGTTTGCTCTATTTGAGGTGGCAAAGCTCAATGCTTCTCTTTGGTGCTCCCTATCTAAATGTTTTGAAGCTTACTCCTTACAAGACATAAGTTCAAATTGGCAGGCATTCATCTAAATGGAAGCTTAGCTGACGGCTCCCATAGTCAGTGGCTCGACATGACAGCAGATTTAGTTTTTTTTTTTTTTTGTCATTCTCATTGTGATTATTAACTTCGCTGTATTCTTAGTTTTGTGCAGCTTCAGCTTGTGAAGCTTTTATTTGTCTTCTTTTCATTATTGTTAACCTTTTCCCTAGTTTATAAGGGCTCATCAGTTTTGTTAGATATGATGAGGGCACTATGGGGGTGTCAACCTAGTTGAGATGCCTGGGTGCGCCTGCTGATCCTTTGGTTTCAATTTTGGTTATTTGTATTCGCCTTTATTTTCAAGTACACATCTATTGTACTAAATCTTAATGATTAATAAAGGCGGTTTCCTTTTCAAAAAAAAAATGAAGAGGCTGGTTTCCTTTCCCAAAAAAAAAAAAAACCTTTAGAAGACACAAGAAACAGAAAGGACATACCGCAGCCAGAACCTCATAAAGAGGACAGATAATTTGATTAAGGAAAGAAACACCATCTTTCGACTCGCAGCTCTTGGCCGGCTGCGCAATCTGATGCCTCAATACTTCATCCATTTCTCGAACCATCTGCATGCAAATTTAAGATGCAAGGGTAAGACAATGAAGCTCATGGGAAAAGATAAACATTAAAAAACTACAAATAAACAAAAATCATCTAGGAAACAGGTGTGGAAATGGATACATCCAGATTCGTTTCTAGCACACAAAAATGGTTTTCATGTTTATATTTTTTAACGTTTTGAATAAGTTCAGAACAGGGAGGCACGTGGACACATCAACCTGAAACAAAGTTGACGAGAGAAAAACAAGCACATATTTTACAAAATCAAGCTAGCCCATTTCTTACCTCACTACTCTCCACTCTCCTACAAGAACATTTTGTAGAAAATCGAGCTGTAATCTAGAGATCTTATACAGCGATTGTTTCCTTGTATATGAATATAGTTGTCTTCTTGTATATATTTATTGTTCTACTTTCTCTTTTCCTTATAGGTTTAGATTGAGTCAAGAATTTTAGTATGTTGATTAATTGCAGAGTTTTATTTTATTTTCCTGTGTAAATCCAATTCCTCTTCACTAAATAAATTTAGAGAAAAATATAATTTTCATACAAAGCTTCACATTTCTTTTTTTTTTTCATTTTCAATTTTTGCTAAATTTACACGTTCAAATATTATATGCAAAATTGAAAGTTCGGGAACACTTCTAAAGTCAACCTATTAAACATTAAACATGAAATTTAAAATTAAGAATTCTATTCGACACTCCAAATTTAGGAACCTATTAGACACAATACTGAGAGGTTAGGGATTCAATTTGTAACTTAACCAAAAATCTATTCAAAACAAAAAGCTTAGAGAATGTTATAGTTCTATTGTTAGGATTTTCCATTATTGTAAACATCTTATTATGTTATTTTTTCCTTTTCTATGATTTATACACTTGTATATATTCATACCTTTGAGAGGACTCCGATTCTCTCTCAAAACTAAGACTTTTACATGGTAATAGAGCCCTCTAAACAAAATTAGGGTTTTGTGAACCTTAGGGTTTGAGAATTAAGAACCCGTTTGTGTTACATCTAGGGTTTTGTGGAGGGGTGAGTTTATACTTTTACTCACGGCCGCCGTCTTCAGTTCGTTCGCCACCGTCAGCCATTGCCGCTGCCAGAAGGGGAGACAGAGACAGAGACAGAGAGAGAAAGAGAGAGAGAGAAAAAGGTATTTTTTCGACACCACCCAGTTCGACAAGGAGCCTAGCCGCCGATCTACAGAACCCTAAAGTCCGGCATCCATCCGACCAACGCGTGAACCACTTCACCGTTGTGGTTCATCGAAGGGGGGGTGGGGGGGAGATCATCTCTTTGGTAAATTAGGGTTTGCTTCTTTTCTGTCCGATGTTTATTTTTTAGGTAATGGCTGATAAGAAACCAATAGTCATGTCTGAGATGGTTCCTATGGTGTCAAAAGTAAGTGGACACAGGTTGAATGGATCCAATTACTATTCATGGAGATTAAATGTTCACCACTTTATTAGGAGCATGGAGATGGATAATTACATCACGGAAGAGCTACCGATTGATGCTAATAAAAAGATTTGGTGGCCAAACGATTCAAGAATGCTTCTACAAATCAAGAATTCTATTTATCATGAAATCGTTGAACTAATAAATCACTGCGAATCAGTCAAGAAACTATTGGAATATTTGGATTTTCTTTATTATGAGAAAGAGAATATTAATAGAGTGTTTGATGTTTGTAAGACTCTATATCAACCTGATCAAGGAGAAAAAACTCTTACAAGCGACTTTATGGAGGTTAAAAGTACATGTGCAGAATTCAATGCCTTGATGCCAATCAACACGAATCTAAAAGTTCTAATGGCTCAATGTGAAAAGTTGTTTACCATGAGTTTTTTAGTAGGTTTTGCACCTAAATATGAGATGGTCAAAGATCAAGTGTTGTCAAGCTCAAATATTTCATCGTTGGAAGAAGCTTATACTCGAAAACTTCGTACAGAGAAGCTACAAACAGTTATGTCATCTGATTCTAGTAGTGCTTTGATTGGGTGTACAAATGATTATAGAGATAATAAGGAGATTGAATCAAATAGCTCCAAAGGTCATCCCAATAACCAAAAATCAAATTCAGGAGGTGTTGTTTGCTATTACTGTCATAAGCCTGGTCATATGAAACGTGAATGCAGAAGATTGATGAATAAGGATCAATGGGTAACATCTGCACATGTCACTTCTACTCCTGATAATCTTGACAAGTCAATTACAATTTGTGCAAAGGAGTTTGCTAAATTTCAACAATATCTAAAGTCATTAAGGGCATCATCTTCTACTCCCATTACGGCCATCGCACAGACAGGTAACATCTCTAAATGCCTTCTTTCCTCCACGTCAAAATGGGTCATTGAGTCTGGCACTACAGACTATATGACAGGTAACCTCAGTCTATTCTCTAACCTTTGTACATCTACCTCTTCACCTAATGTCACTATAGCTGATGTAACCTCCACTCCTGTTTTAGGATCAGGAACCGTCCATCTTACTGAATCAATTTCTGTCATCGGTTTTAAATTTACCAAATTTCTCGTTTAATTTGATTTTAGTCAGTAAACTCACTCATGATCTTCATTATTGTGTCTCCTTTTCTTTTGGTTATTGCTTATTTCAGGATCTTATGACGAAGCTGACAATTGGTAAAAGGAGTGAATTTAGAGGTCTTTACATCTTTGAACCACAAACACCTACAGCCATCACATGCTCTAGCGTGTCGTCTCCCTTTGAAGAGCATTGTTGTTTGAGTCATCCGTCTATCTCTGTGTTGAAGAGTCTTCGTCCACAACTTCAACATTTGTCTTCTTTAGATTGTGAGTCATGTCAGTTTGCTAAATTTCATCGTTTGAGTTTGTATCCTCGAGTCAATAAATGAGCTAGTGCTCCATTTGGATTAGTCCATTCTGATGTTTGGGGTCCATGTCCTATTAAGTCCAAAGGAAAGTTTAGGTATTTTGTTACTGTTATAATTCTTTAATTAGGGTTTTCCATTCTTGTAAATATTTTGTGATATTTTCCTTTTCTATGCTTTGTACTCTTGTATATATTCATATCTTTGGTGAATGAATAAAGCATTCTGATTCTTTCTCAAACCTAAGAGTTTTACATGGTATCAGAGCTCTCTAAATAAACTTAGGGTTTTTGTGAACCTTAGAGTTTGAGAATTTAGAACCCATTTGTGATACGTTTAGGATTTTGTGGAGAGGTGAGTTTACTCATAGTCGCCTTCTTCGGTTCGTTCGCCGTCGTTAGTCGCCGCCGCCGCAGTCATCAGCTGTCCGCCGCGGGAAAAAGATAAAGTTGTTTTTTCGACACTGCCCATTCCAAAGGGAAGCCCAGCCGCCGATCTACAAAACCCCCAAAGTCTGGTTGCCATTTGATCAGCGCATGAGGCTCACGCGCCGCCTGTTCCAGCCTGCTGTCCGTCCATGCGCCGCCGCGTGTAGGCGCGTGCACCGCCGTTTTTCATCCGTCTTCAGTGGGTATCCTCAGTGTTGTTGGCTCTTCTTGGTGGTGTGTTTGTTTGGGATATATAGATATATTCATTGCTTGTGTAGACATCTCTTCGATAAATTAGGGTTTGATTCTTTGCTGTCCGGTGTCTACTTTTTGAGGTAATAGATGATAAGAAACCAGTAATGTCTGAGATTGTTCCTATGGTGTCAAAAGTAACTGAACACAAGTTGAATGGATCCAACTACTATTCATGGAGATCAAATCCAGGAGGTGTTGTTTGCTATTATTGTCATAAACCTGGCCATACAAAACGTGAATGTAGAAGATTGTTGAATAAGGGTCAGAGGATGCCATCACCCTCTGCACATGTCACCTCTACTCCTGATAATCTTGACAAGTCAATTACGATTTCTGCAGGGGAGTTTGCTAAATTTCAGCAGTATCAAGAGTCATTGAGAGCATCATCTTCTACTCCCATTACGACCATCACAGAGACAAGTAACATTTCTAACAACCTTCTTTCCTCCACGTCAAAATGGGTCATTGACTCTGGCGCTACAGACCATATGTCAGGTAACCCCAGTTTATTCTCTACCCTTTGTACATCTACCTCTTCACCTAATGTCACTATAGCTGATGGAACCTCCACTCCTGTTTTAGGATCAGGAACTGTCCATCTCACTAAATCAATTTCTTTGTCATCAGTTTTAAATTTACCAAATTTCTCGTTTAATTTGATTTCAGTCAGTAAACTCACTCATGATCTTCATAGTTGTCTCCTTTTCTTCTGGTTATTGCTTATTTCAGGATCTTATGACGAAGCAGACTATTGGTAAAGGGCGTGAATTTAGAGGTCTTTACATCTTTGAACCACAAACACCTACAGCCATCACATGCTCTAGCATGTCGTCTCCCTTCGAAGAGCATTATCGTTTGGGTCATCCATTTATCTCTGTGTTGAAGAGTCTTCGTCCACAACTTCAACATTTGTCTTCTTTCGATTGTGAGTCATGTCAATTTGCTAAATTTCATCGTTTGAGTTCGTATCCTTGAGTCAATAAACGAGCTAGTGCTCCTTCTGAATTAGTCCATTCTGATGTTTGGGGTCCATGTCCTGTTGAGTCCAAAGGAGGGTTTAGGTATTTTGTTACATTTGTCGATGACTATTCTCGTGTTACGTGGTTATATTTAATGAAAAGTCGTTATGAGTTACTTTCTCATTTTCGTAACTTCCATTCTGAAATTCAAACTCAGTTTAGTGGTATTCCTAAAATACTGCGGAGTGATAATGCTAAGGAATATTTCTCTCATACACTCAAGTCTTATTTAGATGCCCATGGCATTCTTAATCAATCTTCTTGTGTTGATACTCCATCTCAAAATGGGGTTGCAGAACAAAAGAATCGTCATCTCCTTGAGACAACTAGAGTTTTAATGTTTCAGATGTATGTTCCAAAATCCTTTTGGGCTGATGTTGTTTCCACAGATTGTTTCTTAATAAATCGCATGCCCTCTTACATTCTTAAGGGTGAGATACCTTTTCGTACTTTATGCCCCAAGCAACATTTGTTTCCCATTCAACCCAAAATATTTGGTTGTACCTGCTTTGTTCGGGATGTTCGGCCTCAACACACCAAGCTGGATCCAAAGTCCTTAAAATGTATTTTCCTTGGTTATTCCCGTGTCCAAAAGGGGTATCGGTGTTATTGTCCTAGTCTTAATAAATATTTAGTTTCTCCTGATATCACGTTTTTTGAACTTACCCCATTTTTTTCATCACCGTCTTTCTCTTCGAATAAGAGTCTGGGGGAGCATAAGGAATTAGAGGATAATTTCCTTGTCTACACAGTTATTTATCCTTCCTATCCTCTTCATGATTCATCTTTACCTATGGCTACCTCTACTCTTCCACCCACCGTTAAGGTCTATACTGAACGACAACCTCCTTCAGTTGCATGCCCTGTACCAGAGTCTTCTTCGCCATTGGATCCAGAAATGAGTGATGATCTTCCTATTGCTCTTCGTAAAGGTAAATATACATGTGCTCATCCTATTTCCTCTTTTGTTTCATATAACCATTTGTCGTCTTCCACATGTTCATTCATTGCATCCTTGGAGTCTGTATCCATCCCTAAAATTGTTCATGAAGCTTTGTCTCATCCTGGTTGGTGTGCCGCAATCGTGGAGGAGATGATTGCCTTAGATGATAATTGTACTTAAGGATTTAGTTTCTCTCCCTGCAGGAAAGAAGCCTATCGGTTGCAAATGGGTGTTTGCAGTTAAAGTCAATCTTGATGGTTCTGTTGCTCGGTTAAAAGCGCACCTCGTAGTGAAAGGCTACATACAAACTTATGGCGTTGACTATGCTGATACTTTTTCTCCTGTAGCAAAAATGGCATCTGTGAGGTTGTTTATTTCATTAGCTTCAATCAATCATTGGCCTTTACATCAGCTTGATATTAAAAATGCATTTCTTTATGGTGATCTTCAAGAAGAGATGTATATGGAGCAACCACCAGGGTTTGTTGCTCAGGGAGAGAATGGAACGGTGTGTCACCTTCGTAAATCCCTGTATGGATTATTAAAGCAGAGTCCACGAGCTTGGTTTGGTAAATTTAGTCAGGTGATTGAAAGTTTTGGAATACGGAAGAGCAGGCCAGATCATTTAGTCTTTTTTAAGAGATCTGAGGGTGGTGTCATCTTGTTAGTCGTATATGTGGATGATATTGTGATTATTGGTGATGATGCTTTAGGTATCCAGTCTCTAAAGACTTTTCTTCATAGTCAATTCCATACAAAAGATTTGGGCATGTTGAAATACTTCTTAGGAATTGAGGTAATAAGAAGCAAGAAAGGAATTCTATTATCACAGAGAGAATATGTACTTGACTTGTTGACTAAAACGGGAAAGCTAGGGGCTAAGCCATGTAGTACCCTAATGATACCCAACTTACAGCTCATAGAAGATGGAAGATTACTAAAAGATCCTGAAAGATATAAGAGGTTAGTGGAAAAATTTAATTACCTTACATTGACTCGACCCGACATAGCCTATTCAGTGAGTATTGTTAGTCAATACATGTCATTCTCTACAGTTGATCATTGGACTGCATTGGAATAAATTCTGTGTTATCTAAAGGCTGCTCTCGGACGTGGTTTGTTATATAAGAATTATGGTCATACTAATATTGAATGTCTCTCAGACGCCAATTGGGCAGGATCTAAAGAAGACAGAAGATCAACTTCAAGGTATTGTGTTTTTGTTTGTGGTAATTTGATTTCTTGGAAGAGTAAGAAGCAAAATGTAGTGTCACGTTCAAGTGCGGAATCAGAATATAGAGCAATGGCACAGTCTTTGTGTGAATTGATTTGGATATATCAAATTCTTGTTGAGTTGGGATTTGAAATCACCACATCGACAAAGTTGTGATGTGATAATCAAGCAACACTTCATATTGCATCTAATCCAGTATTTCACGAAAGGACTAAACATGTCATTTTGTACATGAGAAAATTCAACAAGGATTGGTATCTGCAGGATATGTGAAGACTGGAGAACAATTAGGAGATATCTTCACAAAGACATTGAATGGAACACATATAGATTATCTATGTAACAAGTTGGGCATGATTAACATATATGCTCCAACTTGACGAGGGAGTGTTATAATTTTATTGTTAGAATTTTCCATTATTGTAAATATCTTGTTATGTTATTTTTTCCTTTTCTATACTTTGTACACTTGTATATATTCATACCTTTGGTGAATGAATAGAGGACTCTAATTCCCTCTCAAAAATAAGAGTTTTACAGAGAAGAACAAGAAAACAACAAAGTAAATGCTATCAACAAGATACAAAAATATTAGTCTCAAAAGATACATAATTTGCAAGGGAGTGAGTAAGAAAACCAATAGAAGAAATAAATAAATAATGGAACAAGATTACAATGAAAAGTTAAAAGACACATATCCTGTATGTAAAAGCCAACAAAAATTTGGAAAGAGAGCTCCATTGCGAAGCCTTAAGACCAACTGAATCAAACCAAACTCTTCATAAGATAAGCTGAAACATACCAATCAATCGTAAATCTAAAACAACCAATTCAAGGTTTGGAATCAAAGGCCTCAAGATTGAAGAGTTGTGCATCCAACAAAAACTATGAAGAAGTGAGTAATTGCAAACGAATCCCACTGACTCAAGCCTTCGTAGAATCTAAAAAACCATAACATCCATCATGCTAGCCATACTAAGAAGGATGACTTTAATCAAGCTCAAAGTAAAGGGCAATACAAAACCAAGCTAGAAACATCTAAATCTCCTCAAACATCAATCAACAACACCACACACACCAAACATGGTAATGACAGAAAAAAGCCAAACCAAATCTCCAAAAATGACCAGAACAAAATAGAACTCAAAACTCGACCCACAGAACTTGGTCCATGAATCACCCCAATCTTTTTGAATGCCAGGACATTTTCTGAATTGGAATATAATAAGCAGAAAAGAATAATTAAGCTTTCTGCCTACTGCTTGAGAAAGGAGGGAATCTCTTTAAATTGCAGACTACATCCCTTGATTAGAGAGGAAAACTTTTCTGTTGCCAAAACATAACTACTTGATGGTCGAATTCTATCAGAAACCGCATGTGTAAGGAAGTCAGGCTTGATGTGTGTGTCGGAAACAGTTTAAGTCATCTAAAACAAAATCATCAGCTATGTCTACTTCACAGAGACTATTCTGATGCTGAAAGCCAATTTCCACACTACTTACACTAACATCATACAAACAATCCATAACCTCAATATAGAGAGAAAAGTGATCATTGTGTCATGAGTTCGTTTTAGATATTAAAACTTTATTAAATGGTGAACCACTGAGCCCAATATTACAGTGTTCCCCACTTAAGTTCTGAGATGAATCCTTAGAAAGAACTTCTTCCTTTGAGTTGACTGTATGAAGCAGCAAGGTTGTACAAGCTTCTTCAACGAAATCATCATTAAGTTGGGAGATATTTGAATCTTGAGAATACCAAGGAACATGGTCTTTTATTCTAGTGAAAATTTTATTGAAGGATTCACAAAACCGAAACATTTCATTGATATAATGAAAGGAGACTAATGATCAAAGATACAATTACCTTTAGTGGAGAAGAGAACAACAAAATAAACCAAAAATTGACAAATGATACTAAATTTTTGGATGAATGACCTGTAGACTTCCATGGGATTAGTGCAAAAACAGCAGCAGCACCACTTGAAAGAAGACAATCACAAGTTTTCTTGAAAAAGGAAATGCCCTAAAAACTTTAACCTAATGGCTTCACTCCTACTAGGCATAGTAATGCAACCTTGAACAAAGAGAATTTTTAATAAACAAGGAGAATAAAAGCTTCAACTTCATGCACGGCGATGAAAACTGAACCAACTTGAAACTTGAGCTGCCTGAAGAATGAACGAATGGCCTCTTTCAATACTTTTGCTATCTCCTTCCATTCATTGAACACAAATAGCTCGAAATGATCCATAAGTTATTAAAATCTTCCTTGAAAACATCATAATTCTTCAGAACCCAAAAGGTCTTCTTGCTCTGTTTTACCATCAGTGGAACTGGAGACTGCATCTGCTTGTTATTGCTCTTATTTGATGGTTCTGGGGCAATGAGCTTGATACCTCCTTTTCCTTTTACCACATCTGTGAAACTTGTTCCATGTTTTCTTTGGGAATTTGGCTCAGGTATAACTTTGGTGGAATGAGCAAGAGCTGTTAATGGCTCCTTTGATAATTGACGTACCTCCTCACCTTTTTAAAAAAAAAAAAAAAACTTTTAAGAATTTCAATGAAAGAATGCCATCCATTCTGCTTAGGGCCTTCCGGAACATGATGAATAAAAGCGACCTCCAGTAGAAGGCCAAACAACAAATCTCAAAACCCAACCGGAAATATCCCTGAACTTGGATAGCCTTGTGACTCCATCACAAACTCTGCCATTGTTGAGAAAAAAGAGTTTACTTGGATCTAATAAAAGCTTTGAGGCTTGCTCCACAAACCAGCTCAGTTGGGACCTTGAGAGGGGAAGAACCTTACGAGCTTCCATATCCTCAATGTAGAACCGGTCGGATTCGGACCAAATACAGAAGAAATACCCATTCATTTTGCAACTTTCAACTTCCATCGAGTGGCACAAATAGAAGTAAATCTCTAGAGGAGGAAGATGATGGCAGGGGAGAGAGCAAGACGCTGGAGAGTGGTCGGAAAGAAGATGTAAGATGGAGGAGAGGAGAGGAGAGAGGAGAGAGCAGAGAGCAGAGAGAACTTACCTTTTTTCAGAGTCCTTAAATGTAAGTTGTAATTACAAAAGCAAGAAAATAAAGATTAAAAAAATTTCTTTCAAGCCGTATATTGGATCAACTTCAAGATCAAACATAAAAGAGATTAATATAATCCAATAAAATTACAAATGAAGTCCATAGTCACATACATGGTGAAATATGTAGCATAGGCATTCTGGAAGAAATCTGACGTTGGATGCTTCCCCCCATATAAGAAAGTATAAGGAAATAAATAATAGCTTCTTTTCCTTGCTAACAGCAGACAAACTGTAAAAACATAGAACACTTATAATAATCAAATTAAATTTTCTGCTGAGGAATCAAATTATAAAATTTAAAAAAAAAATAAAAAAATTATTGTTGGAAATAAAAATATAGATGGAACTAAAACTCCATTCAGAAAATAAAAAGAATAAGTTGCAAAAACCAAACCTGCTCCAAACAGGTTGAATGCATAAATATTCACACCATTTCACGTAGTTTTCCAGAGACTTCTTAAAAACACCCTCCACAGCAGCTGCATCCAATTTCTATAGAAACACAAAAAAAATTCACCTAAAATGAGAGCTCTAGAATATAGATGTATATTTCATATATGAGCATCAATACATTAATAATTCAGGAAATAAATTTATGGAGGATATTAGTTTGAACACAGAGCATGGGTGCTTATGGATCCCTGCGGTGAGGCACAGGTGCTCTGTTATTCTTCACGATGATTACTTTTTTTTTCTAATAAGAAACAACAACGGAATAGATTTGTTCCTTTTTTTTTTTTTTTTTTTTTTTTTTTTTTTTTGAAAAAGAAAAAGGCATGAGGGCTGCAGACATGCCAATTATAAATGAGAATGAGGGTGGGGAAAGGAATGGCTATGCTCTGTTAGAAGAACTGGACTTACAGAGGCTGCAATAGCAAAGCATAAAATAGACAAAATGGAAGAAGTTGTTATTCACTTTCCTAACTTGCCATCTCTGTTGAGGTCTTCCCAGCTTATCTCCTGTGCACATTCCCCACATATTGTACTACAACCAACCTGTCCCCTGGCTTCTGAGTGTCAGCAAATGGGAAAGATTTGTGCATTTACAAGAAACAAATCGGTTCCTTGCTCTTGTTTGTGCCAGATTGATAGTCTCGGGTACAGGATGGGTGATAGTCGACAAGGAATAGATTTATTCCAAAAACAAGGAATACAGCCGTGGTTTAGGAAATGCTAACAAAAGGCTTTCATTGAAGAAATTTCTAAAACAGTAGCCTTCAAAGTCTTTAGAAGATTTGGCAACCTATTGCAGTTTTAATGACCGTTGGTCTAGGTTGAGAATTTCTTGGCAAATTTGCATGAGTTGCCGTCAGTGGGGGGTGGGGTTTTAATCAGTGAACTTCATTCTGTGTCATGGGAGATAGTGGGTTTTATTTGGTGTTTTGCATGAAGAACTTTTGGTGGAAGTAGAACCAATGAACATGAATTCATTGGTGAAGGCAGAGAAATTAATAGGCTTTGCATGACAAATTTGTCACCAAGCTTTGACACTGACGAAGGAATAATGAACTACAAATTAGATATCAAGTACCCAATAAACGTAATATACAATTAGCCAACAATTGCAACATCAATTATTTATGATAGGAAACAATCTTCCATAAAACGGTATGATAGAAAGAGATTGGCCCAAACCACCAACCACGGCCAAATTACAAGAAGCAGCTCCAATTGTTAATGATTAAAATTATGCTAAACCATCCGTCAATGTTCAGTGATGAGAATATAGCACTTACTGGTTCAGTTTCTTCAGGTATACGAAGTCGAGATTGTTCATTGGCAAGTAGGTGCACTACATGTTCGCGTTGATTAGACACATTGTCTCTCTAAAAGCCATCAAATTTCAACATTAGATAAATTAAATTAACAAATAAAAGAAATAACCAAGCCCTGCAATTTCTAAGTTAAACATTTTAAATTAAACATCTAACAGATACAACAATGGTTACCAATAGTAACGAATAGACCATAAGGGGTAAATAAACGTTACTCCATTCCAATAGCAAAGGTGGAAAAGCAACTAGATTCAGAACCAGGGAACTATAATTCAAAGAAGCATTTTAGAAAAAGATACGAATTTCATTAAGTGAAAGAGAATAATGTTCTGAAATACAAAAGGATACAACAAAATATAAGCGTACACAAAAAGGCAAAGTAAATGTTTCTTGCAATCATCATAATTGCAGTTGTAAACAATACTAAATTCCTGGGAGATAAACAAAAAATAGTTGGACAGAAGGAAAGTCAAGCTTACAATAAAATCAACTTATAAAGGATCACTGTCACATTAACTAGAGAAAAAGTTATATGAACAGAAAACTGTTGGGTTTTTGACAAAATATTAGAAGTGCAGTTGCCCACATCAAAAAGATTTAGGAAAGTCATGGGTTTATCCTACATTGAAAATGTTTAGGAAAGTCATGGGCTTGTCCTACATCAAAAAGGTTTAGGAAAGTCATGGGCTCTAAACCTATAAAAGGAATCCATGTCTTTGGTTTTCAGTTGTCCCAGTTAGAAACACTTTAGACTTGAGTGTACTAACTCTAGTTAAATTCCCTTTATGTATTCCCCAGTTTG
The DNA here is from genome assembly GCF_009727055.1 of Benincasa hispida. Taxonomy (NCBI): domain Eukaryota; kingdom Viridiplantae; phylum Streptophyta; class Magnoliopsida; order Cucurbitales; family Cucurbitaceae; genus Benincasa; species Benincasa hispida. The sequence continues at coordinate 44,702,209 of NC_052350.1, read as the reverse complement.
AGAGTGGGAAAAGGGTGTAAGTAGTATAAAAGCTTTGAGAGAGTGCTCTTGTAATTGGGTCGGGAGAGAGAATTGTTATGTGTGATTGTAACAATTTTTCACATAGTGGATTTCTTTTTAATGGGTCGTGGTTTTTATCCGAGTTGTGAGTTTTCCACGTAAATTCGTGTGTTTCCAGTTTTATTATTTTCTATTAATTTCTCTGTAATTTTTCTGCTTATTCATACGGAAGAAGTGGGAAGTTTTTCCCAACAAGTGGTATCAGAGCATCAGGTTTGTAGTTTTTTGAATGTCTGATTATGCTCTTTGGTTGCAGCTTTGTCTGAGCTTCCACGTCAGAAAATAATTTTTTAAACGAGCTCCGATGTTTTGTAAATAGTGTGAGTTGTTCGCTATTTTCTGATTTGCTAAGAGTGAAGCAGATGTGTGTCAAGCTTTATGAGTTAAGTAAAGTTTGATGTGGAGAATTTTGATGGAATGATCAATTTTGGCTCGTAGCAAGTGTAAGTCAAGGTGTGTTGATGCAATATGGATTACACAAGTGCAAGTTAAGCGGTAATGGTGTTCCAATGCAATTCAAGAGTGATTTCAGCAAAGGTTTCAAGAAGAGAATCTTCAAGTAGAAGATAGGTTGCTAGGAATGCAGGCAGTTTGGACACATGAAAAATAGAGCAGGTTCGTCAAATGGCTCTGGATCGGATGTTGACGGTGTCTTTCACGTCAAGAGAGACGGTGACTTCCTCTAAAGAAGAGGAAAATCATCCTCGTGGTATGTCCACCTTACCATGATAAAGGATGTAATGTTAGCGGTTTCATAAGTTTGCACATGCGCATTGACTTGGCGGTTATGCAAGGTGTGTGGTGGAAGTTATGCCGATGGCCGAAGGGCTTCCAGGTGAGCCAAGTAGGTGGAAGTTGCACCATAAATTTCAACAAGATTTATCAGCATATGACGAAAAAGGAAAATTTTGGAAGGTGGTATTCCAAGTGGTCTACTTTTTATGGTGGAGTAAGTCATAATTCTATGAGATGAGAATTATGATTGTCAGTGAAGATAATGGATATTGCAGCAGTTGTGGATTCTTCAAATATCTTGCCAAGGTGGAATTTGTTGGGGTTTTGGCAAAATATTAGAAATGCAATTGTTCCACATCAAAAAGATTTAGGAAAGTCATGGGTTTGTCCTACATTGAAAAGGTTTAGGAAAGTCAAGGGCATGTCCTACCTCAAAAAGGTTTAGGAAAGTCATGGGCTCCAAACCTATAAAAGGAGTCCATGCCTTTGGTTTTCAGTTGTCCGTGTCCCAGTTAGAAACACTTTAAGCTTTGGTGTATTAACTCTAGTTAAATTCCCTTTATGTATTCTCTAGTTTGAGAGTGGGAAAAGGGTGTGAGTAGTATAAAAGCTTTGAGAGAGTGTTCTTGTAATTAGGATCGGGAGAGAGAATTGTTCTTATTTGAAGAAGAAGCCAAGATTACTTTGGATCAACGCAGTTAAAGCTTTATTATCAGAACTTTGGTTCGAAAGGAATCAAAGAGTGTTTCAAGACAAAACTTCTATTAGCTCCTTTAAATTCGATATCGCCTACATCAATGCCTCCTCCTGGTGCTCTCTTTCCAAAGCTTTTCAAGACTTCTCTATACCAGACATCAACCTCAATTGGAATGCCTTCATTTTCCCGCTCTCTTGATTTTCTAACAGCCTAGAGATGGTTATTAATTTTCAGTTTATCTTTCGGTTGTAAGCCTTGTTATATGCAAGGTCTTCTTTATATTGTACTTAGCTATGGAATTCTAGTCCTTCTAGGAGATGATGAGAATGCTAGGGAGGTGTCAACCTAATTGAGATGTCTTAGTGCATTTGCTGATTCTTTTTGTGTTTTTTGCGTTTTTTAGTGTGTTGGATTGTTTTGCTCTTTATGTTTGTTTCCTTTCATTCACTTATAACATCTTTCATTATCTTAATGAAGTGGTTTGTTTCTTGTTCAAAAAACAAAAAAAAAAAAAAAAAAATTTCACACAGTGAATTTCTTTTTTATAGGTCGTGGTTTTTCTCCGAGTTGGGAGTTTTCCACGTAAATTCTTGTATTTTCAATTTTATTGCTTTCTTTGAATTTCTCTGTAATTTTTCTACTTATTCTTGCGGTAGAAGTGAGAGGTTTTTTCCAACAAAAACTCTCCAGAGGGTTATTGTATCTTTGAGCAATAGTCTCTCTTCATTTTTCAATGAAAAAATATGTTTCATTAATAAATAAATAAATTTATATATAAAGGAAGAAAGAAAGAAAAATCCCATTAAATTTTCAAAAAGAACTACGACTGATGAGGTATGACTACAAAAAGAAATAGAAAGCAAAATCCAAGATGAGCCTTGGAATTCATCCATTATTTTTTTATAAGAGATGCCTCTTAATTAAATGAAAGTACAAAGTGAGGTCCAGGCAAATAAAAGAATAGCCCAAAGAAAGAGCATAACATCAAGTATAAGAGAAAATTGTAAGAACTGCTCTACCATGTCTTTCCTCATTGTTTGTTTGCTAATAAAGGGCGGTGAGTCATCTTCAGGAGATTAGGGTTGCTTGCTAAAGGGTGGTTGGTCATCTTCAAGAAGTTGTTGATGATGCTAATGCTTTAAAAGAAAACAGAAGATAGTTTGGTGGTGTGCCACTAAAGCTTTTTGTGGAAGTTTTGAAGAGGAAGAAACCTAAGAAACCGTTCCACTCAGATATCACAAATTGACAATTCCAAAGAAGGTGATCCAAATTTTCCTCTGCCTTTCGAGGAAGGATACAACAAAAAGGATGCATTAACAAAGGCATCTTTCTCAAAAGCCTATACATCGTATTCACATGACCGAGCAAAACTTGCCAATTGAAGAACTTAACTTTCTTTGAAATCTTAATCCTCCATAAAATATCAAAGACCGACTCAACAACAGGAGAGGATCCAATAAAATCCTAAAGAATGGCTTACAAGAAAATCCCTCCAAAGGGTTAGGACTCCAAACACGAACATCCCTTCTCCCAAGCCTAAAGTCAAAATCCTCAATCAAGGAAAGAAGAGAGTTCACCTCCGTCGTTTCACTACCGGACAACGGCCAATAGAAACTGAAGGAGAAAGAAACATAATTCCCTGACTAGACCAAAAAGTCCGACACGAAACAATTTTTCAGAATAGACAAATGATTTTTTTTTTTTTTGGAAACGAAAACCAGACTTCTTCATTGAATTAATGAAATGAGTCTAATGCTCAAATACAAGAACAAAGCAAAACAAAAAGAAACTGTAAAACACCCCATTGTATTTATCTATAAGAGGAGGGACAAAAAGGGAAAATCACACCAAGAATCAGTTAGGGGGATAGTGGAATATGAAGATATGGTTGCAAGGTGCAAAATGTTAGAGGAGGCCGTTGGGGGAGGGACCACAAAAGGCTAAACAAAAAGGAGAGAACGGGGGGAAGGAGGGCAAGGAAGAATTTGCTGAGAAAGGAGATACATTCTTCAGGAGAGGTTTCCAGCATCTCTCGAAATCCAGGCTGGGATATCTTAGTTTTTCTTAATTCCTTCTGTGTTTATTTTTGCACACTTTATTTCCTGTTCTGTCTGAAATTTCTTTCTGGAATCTGGTTGCTGTCAAAAGGTTAATAAATAAAAGGTTGAGGAATTTGTCGTTCACTGTTTGATCTTTTATCTTAATATCCATTTCTATCTTGATCGGAAGCTGGTAAGGGAGTAGGAAAAAGGCCAGTAGCCTAACATTTTGGTATTAGAGCCACAACCCTGGGAAAACGTGCACCATGGCTCAAAAACAATTGGAAGAGAGGATGGATACCACGGAGAAAGAGATGGCAAGGCTGAAGGACTTGTTGCTTGGTCTGTGCAAGAATCTAGAGAAACTCACTGAGGAGGTATGGGAGAACAATGTAGTTCGAAAGAAGGAGGAGTCGACATTAACGGAGGGGAGCAACCTCAAATCAAAAGGGAAGGTAGATGAAGCAGAGTCCTCTCAAATTTCAGGAGGTGGCAGCTTGGACAGAGGTAAGTACAAACGTTTGGAAATGCCTTTTTTTACAGCTGACAACCCGGAGTCATGGGTTTATCGAGCGGAGCACTTCTTCGAGATACACGAACTCTCCGATGCAGAGAAAGTGAAGGTAGCAGTGATTAGTTTCGCCCCTGATGAAATCGACTGGTTCCGTCGGAGTAACAACCGAAGAGCCATTACCACTTGGGATGAATTAAAACGGAGGTTGTTTGAACACTATCGGAAGGTTGGAGAAGGAAGTCTATGCGCGCGATTACTTAAAATTCGGCAAGAAGGATCTTACCAAGAGTATGTGAAGAGGTTCGTCAACTACTCGGCGCCATTGCTGGACCTATCAGAGGAAGTCTTGAGGAATGCGTTCATGAACGGACTGGAACCGGAGTTGCAAGCCAAAGTCATCAGCCGAAATCCTAAAACCTTAGACGATTGTATGAAGGAAGCCCAGTTAATCAATGATCGGAACATCGCGCTTAAGTTGGCATTGAAGGAGTTGGGCCGAAGTGGGCTGAACCAAAGAATGGGCCTAAATGATAAAAAGGAAATGAGTGAAAAAAACCCAAGGAAAGATTACGGACAACCCGCCCATGAAGCAGATCGCTCTGCCGGTGAAACCGTTAGTCCCCATTCCGGCGAAAAACAATGTTCCCAACAAGAAGGAGGCTCCAATGAAGAGGCTGAGTGACGTGGAGTTCAGAGATCACCTAGACAAGGGGCTTTGCTTTCGTTGTAATGAAAAGTATGCACCCGGGCATCGATGTAAATTCAAGGAAAATAGGCAATTAATGCTGTTTATAACCAACGAAGAAGAGGAAATGGAGGAAGAAGAGGTGACCGAGAGAGAAGAACCGGCTGAAATGAAGAATGTTAAGGTGCAGGAGAAGGCTGAACTATCGTTGAACTCCCTACTTGGATTCTCAGTGAAGGGAACAATGAAACTTAAAGGAAAAATCAAAGGCAAGGAGGTGGTAGTACTCATTGACTCGGGAGCTACTCACAACTTTATCCATCATGGAGCTTGGGATACCGATGGAACAAAAAAAAAGTTTGGAGTGGTTATAGGAAATGGAAGTGAAATCGAAAGGAAAGGGATATGTAAGGGGGTAAAGCTCACACTTCCAAACTTAACAGTGAAGACTGATTTCTTGGCTATGGAGTTAGGAAGGATGAATGTGGTACTTGGAATGCCTTGGCTGTGTACCACGGGTTTCATGAGGATTCATTGGCCCTCGTTAACTATAGCTTTCTGGTCAAAAGGAGCACAAATCATGTTGAAAGGGAATCCCTCCCTCACTAAAGCTGAAGTATCCTTCAAAATGTTGAGTCAACAATGGGATGAAGAAGATATGGGCTTCTTAGTGGATTTCCAGCACCTTAAGATTGAAGGCCTTGAAGGAACAAAGGAAGGAAGGAAAGAACAAACCCAGCATGCATTACCTCTCATGATTCAGGAATTATTGAACCAAAACCAAGATGTCTTTAGCCTACCCACCTCCCTTCCTCCTAAAAGGGCAGTTGACCATCGAATAACCATCAAGGAGGGTACCAATCCAATCAATGTGCGACCTTATAAGTATGGACATGCTTAGAAAGAGGAAATAGAAAAGTTAGTTCAGGAGATGTTACAAGCTGGTTTTATTCGGCCCAGCAGGAGTCCCTATTCAAGTCCGGTGTTGCTGGTGAAAAAGAAGGATGGAGGATGGCGTTTTTGTGTAGACTACAGAAGGTTGAACCAAGCTACAATAGCAGATAAGTTTCCTATCCCTGTAATTGAAGAACTACTTGATGTGTTACATAAGGCTATGGTTTTCTCCAAGCTTGATTTAAAGTCAGGGTACCACCAAATCCGTATGAGGGAGGAAGACATTGAGAAGACAGCATTCAGGACACACGAGGGGTACTACGAATTCTTAGTCATGCCTTTTGGGCTCACTAATGCGCCTGCCACATTCCAATCATTCATGAACCAAGTCTTTAAACCATTCCTATGCCGTTTTATACTTGTATTCTTTGATGATATTTTGGTTTATAGTCCAGATATTTCCACTCATGAGACTCATTTAGGGGTTGTGTTCAATGTGCTAAGAGATAACCAGCTCTTTGCTAACCAAAAGAAATGTGTGTTTTGGCAAGAGAGGATTCAGTATTTAGGGCACTGGATATCGCATCAAGAGGTGGAAGCTGATGGGGAAAAGACCCAAGCTATGGTGAGCTGGCCATGCCCCACAAACGTAACTGAATTGAGAGGCTTTTTGGGCTTAACCGGTTACTACCGCCGTTTTGTCAAAGGGTACAGCACCAGGGCAGCTCCCTTAACAAGATTACTCAAGAAAAATAGCTTCAAATGGGATGAAACTGCCACCCGAGCATTTGAGGATCTGAAGCAACAGATGATGTCGTGCCCTGTTCTCGCATTACCGGACTTCAATCAACCTTTCATCATTGAAACAGATGCTTCAGGAACAGGGGTTGGAGCTGTGTTGACACAAAGAGACAAACCAATAGCTTTTTACAGTCAAAAGCTCTCACAACGAGCACAAAACAAGTCCATATATGAGAGAGAATTAATGGCAGTGTGTTGGCTGTCCAAAGGTGGCGACATTACTTATTAGGAGGAAGATTCATAATGATTTCAGATCAAAAGGCATTGAAGTTTTTGGTAGAGCAGAGGGAGGTGCAGCCACAATTTCAGTGTTGGTTAACCAAGCTTCTTGGATATGATTTTGAGATACTTTACCAGCCAGGATTGATGAATAAGGCAGCAGATGCCCTGTCCCGAGTACAGCTACCTTCCGAACTCCTTAGTTTGTACTCATCAGCCGTGGTAGATGTGGAGCTCATACTAAAGGAGGTGGAGGAGGATGAGGAACTACAATAGATCATATCCTTGTTGAAAGACAATCCGGATGGCAAACCAAACTACAGATGGTCAAATGGAAGGCTACTCTATAAAGGGAGGTTAGTAATTCCTAAACAAGCAACCTTAATACCGTCCCTATTGCACACCTTTCATGATTTCATACTTGGGGGTCATTCGGGGTTCTTAAGGACCTACAAACGCATGAGTGGGGAGTTATATTGGCCGGGAATGAAGAATGATATAAAGAAATATGTGGAAGGGTGTGATATTTTCCAAAGGAACAAATCAGAATCTCTAACCCCCGCAAGGCTGCTGCAACCTCTACCCATTCCCGAATTGACCTTAGAAGAATGGACAATGGATTTTATTGAGGGATTGCCGAGAGCAGGGGGTTATGACTCCATATTAGTAGTGGTCGATAGACTGAGTAAATATGGGCACTTCATTCCTTTGAGACATCCATTTTCAGCAAAGCAAGTGGCAGAAATCTTCATTCAAGAGATTATCAAGCTCCATGGCATTTCCAAGTCGATCACTACCGATAGAGACAAGATATTCTTGAGTAATTTTTGGAGAGAGGTCTTTGCAGCCTTGGGAACCAAATTAAGGAGAAGTACGGCCTTCCATCCTCAAATAGATGGTCAAACTGAGCGAGTAAATCGCTGCCTAGAGACATACCTTAGGTGTTTCTGCAATGAACAACCTACTAGATGGAATAAATGGCTGGCTTGGGTAGAGTATTGGTATAATACCACCTTTCATGCTTCTATAAGGACCACACCTTTCCAGGCCATTTATGGACGGACCCCCCACCGCTAATTCATTATGGAGAAACAAAGTCAAGCAATGACAGTGTAGACAGTCTCTTAAAAGAGTGGGACTTGGCCTTGAATGCACTCAAAGAGAACTTAGTGATTGCGCAAAATAGAATGAAGAAGCAAGCGGACCAGCATAGGCATGAGTTGACATTTGAGATAGGGGACGAAGTCTTCCTCAAACTAAGACCATACAGACAACGCTCACTAGCAAAAAGAAAAAGTGAGAAATTGTCCCCAAGATTTTATGGTCCATATCAAGTATCTGACAAGATAGGAGAAGTAGCATATCGTTTGAACTTACCACCAGAAGCGGCTATACACGATGTATTTCATGTCTCTCAACTTAAGAAGAAGTTTGGTAAATCGCAACAAATACAACAATTACCTCCTATGTTAACTGAAGATTTTGAGTTACAAGTTGCCCCTGAAGTGGTACTAGGAGTAAGATGGAATGGAGAGCTGAATACACAAGAATGGCTTATTAAATGGAAGGGCCTTCCGGATAGTGAGGCCACTTGGGAGTCAGTATTGAACATAAGGCAGCAATTCCCATCTTTCCACCTTGAGGACAAGGTGCACTTTAAAATTGTTGGGAGAAATTGTTCACGACTTTCAACTTATCGTGGGCTTTAAGCAATGATTTTAAAGAAAACTTACAACAAGTCCTTTTGGGTTTACACTTGAATAAAAATTCTAGTTTGATTTGGCTTAACACGGTCAAGGCTTTACTGAATGAGATATGGTTTGTGTTGAAAGTAGGGTCTAAACCCTAGGGACATTTATGTCTTTTTACTAAACTCTAGGGTTTCCTACTTTTCTATTTATACGTATAACCTCTGTGTATCCAGTGTATCAATTCTAATAAGAAAACTTTACACTGTGATTTTTTCTCCCTCTACTAGGGTTTTCCACGTAACTCTATGTGTGCCCTCTTTCTCTCTTTACTCCTTTTTCATCATGGTATCAAAGCATGGGGAAGAAACCCTAGCCACCATTGAGAAAAACCCAACAGGAGAGTCACAATGGCCAGTAGTTGACAACAATTACACAGATATAGCCATTATCATGCAGAACGCCATAGAACGTTATTTTTAGACGGCTTTCCCACATCTCCACCGAAGTGACCAGCCGACCGAACAGCAGCCAACCGGAGCAGAAACTCATGGCGTGCCACCAATCGGTGCAATCCAAGCCACACAATAACCACAAACCAACGCAACCTCACAGATCAGCGCGCAGCAACCCACGCAGCCGATCGGCGCGATCCAAGCCGTGCGGCCACAGATCGACGCGATCCAACCTGTGCCTCCAGCCGGAGTGGAGACGAAACCCATGCAGCCCTTCGATCGACAACCTCCAGCCAGCACAATCATTCCGATGAGTTAGACCCAGCCAAGATTCGCTATTCCAGCCGATGAACCCATACCTTCGACCCTGCTGAAGTAGATCCAATCCGTGGCTGCCACCTAGTGCCGACCAATAGTAGCCTTCCGTTCCAGCCGGATTTGAATAGTAGCCTGGGTCAGTCATCTCCTAGGATTGGTGGATTCGAAATTGGGGAGTCATCATCTCACCAATCGAGGTCAAGGCATTACAATCCAAGACCAATTTACTCAACTCCAACTTCAGATTAAATAGCAGAACAAGTATGTTCAACAACAGATTGCTGCTCTCAGAGAACCCCTTGGAACGACCTCAAATATCCGATCAGACCTCCTTTCAAATCTACCTATTTACTCTGGAAATTCGGTAACCTCCTTGGAACGAGTCTTATATTATGAGTCTGAGGAAACTGACCAGGTCTATGATTTCCTTGCGGGGCTGAATTCTAAGTTTGACGTTGTACGGAGTTGGATACTGGGACATCGTCCAATACCATCCCTAATAGAAGTTTACTCTGAAATCCGCCTCGAGGAAGACAGGTCCAGTGCTATGAATAATACACTGATGTCGCCAACTGATTTTGCTGCGTTTAAGACGTCAGGGTCTGTCAATGACAAACAGAACGGCATATCGACTCTAGTATGTGAACACTACAAGAAGCCCGGGCACACCAAAGACTAGTTCTGGAAGCTGCATGGTCATCCACCTAATGGTAAACGGCGTCAATCAGATTCTGGACGAGCATTGACAAGTGAATTAGCAAACGGAGGTCCTCAACCTCAGAGTCAGGAAACTAGCCAAAATAGCTCTAGTGCAGTGGGTGTGAGCGCAATTGCCCAGTCAGGCACTATTCAATCCTTTGGCCTTGTTAGTACAATTGGTAGCAAGCCGTGGATTCTAGATTCAGGGGCAACAGATCACTTAACTGGTTCCTCCGACCAATTTATTTCTTACTATCCAAGTGCTGGGAATGAGAGAATCAGAATTGCTAATGGATCTTTTGCTTCTATGGCTGGGAAAGGCCATCTTTCCTCCTTTGAGGGTTGAATTCAAAATTTCTTATAATCTATTATCTGTTAGCAAAATTACAAGAGATTTGAAATGTCAAGTTATTTTCTCACCTGATGCTATTGTTTTCCAGGACCTGAACTCTGGTACAACGATTGGCACTGTCTGGCATGATAGGGAGCTCTATTTCCTTACTGAAGATGCTTCTTCTAGGATGTGTGATAGGACTAATTTACTTTCATCATGTTTTTCTACTTCTAAAACTGATTACATGTTATGGCATTATCGTCTCGGACATCCTAGTTTTCATTATACGAAATATTTATTTCCCCATCTGTTTCACAATGTTAATCTCTCTAACTTGACTTGTGATGTGTGTATTCGGGCTAAACAACTTCGTGTCTCGCTGAAACCTCAGCCTTATAAGCCTTTCAAGCCATTCACCCTCTTCCATAGCGATGTTTAGGGTCCTTCATCTGTTACTACTGCCACTGGCAAACGTTGGTTTGTAACCTTCATTGATGACCACACTAGACTAACTTGGGTTTTCCTTCTCACTAATAAGTCTGAAGTCTCGTCGGTTTTCCAACAGTTCTACACTACTGCAGAAACCCAGTTTAACACAAAAATTGCTATCCTTCGAAGTGATAATGGTCGGGAGTTTTTTAATAATTCTTTCCGGGAATTTTTAGTCTCTAAGGGAATTGTCCATCAGGGTTCATGTGTGTATACTCCTCAACAAAATGGGATAGTTGAACAGAAAAACCGTCACCTTATCGAAGTTGCTTGCTCCCTTATATTGTCAACCTCACTTCCGTCCTATTTATGGGGAGATGTTGTTTTAACAGCAGCTCATTTGATAAACCGAATGTCTTCCCGGATCTTAAAATTTCAAACCCCCCTAAACTGTTTCAAGGAGTCCTATCTCGATAGTCGGCTTATCCCTGATATTCCGCTTCGGGTGTTTGGGTGTGTTGTGTTTGTCCATACCCATGGTCCTAATCGTACCAAGTTTACCCCCCATGCTCATAAATGTGTCTTTGTGGGATATCCTCTTCATCAACGTGGGTACAAATGTTACCATCCTTCCTCACGAAAATATTTTGTCTCAATGGATGTGACCTTCTTCGAAGATCAATCCTTCTTTCCCATTAGTCATCTTCAGAGGAAGAGTACTAGTGAAGAGACTAATTAGGATCCGAGTTCGTCAATATTACCTAGGGGCGAGCATGGTAGACCGATAACCGACACGACCGACCTAAACCAGCCGAAATAGGGTCGGCTGGTCGGAAATTCAAACAAATCGGGCAGGGGTCGGTTTCAAAGTTTACCATCGATTTAGGTTTCAGTCGGGCACCCAATGGGTCGGGTCCGACCAATATTTTAAAAAAAATTAAAACAATATTAAATTTAATATATTAGATAATGTATAGGGTTTTTACATTTAGGTCTTCCGATTTCCGTCCGCTCCGCACGCCGCAAGCAAGCGTCTTCGTGCTCATCAAGCTTCTTCTTCTTCTTCCTTCTTCCGTTCCTCTTCGGCCTTTCCTTGCTCGTCGTCTTCTTCCAACCTCCGATTTTAGGCAACCGTCTTCGTGCTCGTCGTCTTCGTATTAGATAATTTGTTGTTGTATGTTGCTATTGTGCTAGATCCTCGAAAAAGGCTAAGGTTTGTATCTTTTTGTCTTAAAAATTTTTTTGGGCCAGAGGTTGCCAAATCTATGGGAAATGTAGTGGAACAATGTTGTAGACGTCTCTTTCATGAGTACAGTATTACTGATACTCAGAGTGGGAGTGGGAGTGGTAGTACTAATACGAATACACCAATTGTCCCAGCCTCGGAGACCATAATTGATTATGATCCAACTGAAAAAGTGGGTGAAGACTTTGTCTATGATACAATTGATCTTGATTTTGAAGGCGATGAGACTACACCTTTCGAACAGGGGTCAGAGATTGATATTTATTTGTTGGAAGCAAATGTTAAGAATGAAGGTGATTTTGACATACTTCAATGGTGGAAGAGGAACAGTCATCGGTTTGAGGTTCTTAGTCGTATGGCTAGAGATATTTTGGCAATTCCAGTATCTACTGTAGCGTCTAAGTCGGCTTTTAGTACAGGAGGACGTGTTGTTGATTCATCACATTGTTCATTGGCTCCAAAAACAGTGGAGGCTCTCATTTGTACTCAAAATTGGCTAAATTCTGGTCCAATAGATCTTGAAGTTCAGCATGACATGGAAGAAGCTTCATTATTTGAAGAAGGTATTTATTCATCATTTGTATTTTGTAGTTGTAACTTGTTAGATTAAAATCTTAATGAGGTTGTCTTTCTCTTCTTAATCTTAATTATATAGGATTCAAAACGGTTATGGACAATGAAAAAGACATTTAAGACCTTCCAGATTTTGCAAAGTTGTCCGTTAACGATTAAGCATTTATCATTTGATTTTATTGTAATTGGGTTGTATTTGACAATTGACTTTATGTTTTATTGTAATTGGCTTGTATTTGATAATTGACTTTATGTTGTAATTTCTAGTTTGATTGTATTGTATGTGAGTGTGACTATGTGTCATGTGACATTTCTATTTGTGACATACACTCTCGACTCTCATATTAGTTTTGTTTTCAATTATATATGTAATATGTATTAAAGGTTCTATAAGCAATTAAGCGAAGCGAGCAGTAACACAATCCCAAACAATGTACATGTTAATTGTTAAATATTAAAGGTTGTCAAATCAAATCATATCAACAATATCTTATTTTTAATACCTCTAGGCTAGCTCTATTCCATAAGTATTAAAATAATAAAATATGAAATAGTATCTTGAATTTTGACTCATAATCACAAATTAAAAGAGAAAACTAAACATGATTAATAAGGAAGTTAATAAATAGTTGGTTTTTTTTATTATTATTAAAACTGTTATTTATAACGACTTCTACCTAATAGCCAAAAAAATTTATAATGATTTATAATTTATAATTGCAATTTTTCTTAGAATTTTAATAAATAAATATAATTTCTTTTAAAGGAAGAAAAAAGGCAAAAACAAAAATATATATATACCTCTAACCCGACAAAACCAACCGACCGACCAACCGGCGGTTGGCCGGTCGTGCGTTAGTTCATTTGCCGAGCGGGACCGGTTTGGATATATTCCAAACCAATCCTGGTCGGTTCAGGGTCAGTCTGGTCAGAAAACCGACTCCGACCAGCCAATGATCACCCCTAGTATTACCTGAACCCCTTCCTGAACCTGTCATAAATGTCAACGAATTCATTCTTCCTACTGAGCAAGTCCCGTGGATCACATACTATAAGAGGAATCTTAAAAAGGAAATTGTGTCGCCTGTTACTTCTCCGACTCCAGTCCATGAGTCAGAACCAGTGTCAGTTCCAGGTACTAGTATTCTTACCCCTGATGATAGAAACATTTGTGTTGAAAATGATGCTTGTGTTGAAGATAATGTAAGTAAAGACAGAGAAAATGGTGACGATACCGAAAATCGTACCGAGGACGCTATTTATGCGCAAGTGATGACAGTTGTGAGAAACCTATTCCAGCAGATAACATTGTTGAAGGTGAAAAAGATCTTTTAGAAGGTAAAACGTATAAGTAGAAGGCTGAATGCAGTGGAGAATCAGAGGAGAAGAAAAACCATGATGCCTCTCTTGATCTTCCCATTACCTTGAGAAAAGGTACGAGATCCTGCACGAAGTATCCACTGCAAAGTTACTTATCTTACAGCAACCTGTCTTCCGAGTTCAAGGCCCTTACTACAAGTCTGGACACGGTTACGATACCAAGTAGTATACATGCAGCGATGGAGATTCCTAAATGGATAACTGCAGTTATGGAGGAAATGGGGGCACTTGAGAAAAACAACACTTGGGACCAGGTTACTCTTCCAAGAGGGCACAAGGCGGTTGGGTGCAAATGGGTGTTCACCATTAAATACAAATCTGATGAAACGATTGAAAGGTACAAGACAAGATTGGTTGCCAGAGGCTTTACTCAGACTTTCGGAATAGATTACTCTGAGACTTTCTCCCCGGTAGCAAAGTTAAATACTGTCCGTGTTCTCTCAGTTGCACTTAACAAAGACTGGCCACTCCACCAGTTTGACGTGAAAAATGCCTTTCTTAATGAAGAGTTAGAAGAAGAAGTCTACATGAGTCCTCCCCAGAGTTCGAGAAACAGTTTAGTCACCGAGTATGTAAACTGAGGAAGTCCTTGTATGGGTTGAAACAGTCTCCAAGAGCCTGATTTGGCAGATTCACTACCTTTGTAAAATCACAAGGGTACAGTCAGGGACATTCAGATCAAACCCTCTTTACGAAGAAATTAATATCAGGGAAAATTGCAGTTTTGATTGTGTATGTAGATGACATTGTCATTTCAGGTGATGATGCTTCAGAAATTGCCAGATTGAAGAGGAAAATGGCTGAGGAATTTGAAATTAAGGTACTTTCTCGGAATGGAAGTGGCTTGGTCGAAAGAAGGGATTTCAGTTTCTCAACGAAAATATGTTCTAGATTTACTTAAGGAGACAGGTATGACGGGCTGTAAACCAGTGGATACTTCTGTGGAAGCTAATGCTAAACTCAGTAACTTGAATAACAGTGTTCTGGTCAACAAGGGGAGATATCAACGGCTTGTTGGGAAATTGATCTATCTTTCTCATATCAGACCAGACATATCTTATGTTGTCAACGTAGTCAATCAATTTATGCAAGCTCCTTACGAAGAACATATGAGAGTAGTGGAGCGCATCCTGAGATATTTGAAAACCTCTCCTGGCAAAGGGTTGATGTTCAGGAAGTCTGACAAACGGTGCATCAAGGCGTATACGGACGCTGATTGGGCAGGTTCTGTGGTAGACAGAAAGTCAACATCTGGGTACTACCTTCGTGTGGAGTAATCTTGTTACTTGGAGGAGTAAGGAACAAGGTGTTGTTGCCAGAAGCAGTGCCGAGACAGAATACAGGGTCTAGGGATATGTGAGGAAATTTGACTGAAAAAGGTCCTAACTGATCTCGATCAAGACAGTGAGTGTCCAATGAAACTCTATTGTGATAATAAAGCCGCAATAAGTATTGCAAACAACCCAGTGCAGCATGACAGAACAAAGCATGTGAAAATTGATAGATATTTCATCAAGGAGAGACTTGACAGTGGAAACATTTGTATTCCCTATATTCCTTCCAGTCAACAAATAGCAGATATTCTTACAAAAGGGCTTCCCAGACAGTTTTTTGACTCTTGTATTAGCAAATTGAGCCTCACCGATATCTACGCCCCAACTTGAGGAGGAGTGTTGAAAGTAGGGTCTAAATCCTAGGGGCATTTATGTCTTTTTACTTTAACCCGAGGATTTCCTACTTTTCTATTTATATGTATAGCCTCTGTGTATCCAGTGTATCAATTCTAATAAGAAAACTTTATACCGTGGTTTTTTCTCCATGTACTAGGGTTTTCCACATAACTCTTTATGTGCCCTCTCTCTCTTTACTCCTTTTTCATCAGTTTGAAAGAAATCAAAGAGTGTTTCATGATAGGTCCCTATGTTGGTTGGATCGGTTTGAGATTGCTCGAAGGAATGCCTCTTCATGGAGCGTATTGTCAAAACAATTCGAAGACTATTCTATTTAGGATTTTTGCTTAAATTGGAGATCCTTCATCTTCCCAGCTCATTAAAGGAGTCACAGACAAATTTTTGTTTTGTCTTTCGTTTGCTGTATTTTTGGTTCTTGTGGTTGTTTTTATGGTTTATTTTGTATTCCTGTGTGGACGTCGTCTTTTTTGTGTTATTAATTCTTCATTGTAAGGGATTTTCTTTCATTTAAATTTAGGTTGTTGAACATGATGAGGGCGCGAAGGAAGTGTCAAACTAGTTGAGATGTCTGGGTGCACCTCTTGATCCTTAGGACTCATATTTTAAGCTCTCGATATAACTCTCTTGTACTTTGAGCTTTGTCTCGTTTATTTTATCAATGAAGAGACTAGTTTCCCTTTCAAAAAACCAAAAATGGGAAAAAGAAGGGGGTTGAATAAGAATATTTATCCACAGGTGTCGACACGTGTCTTTAACCCCTTTCACCACCCACTCACATAGGTGTGGACCATGTTTGCTCTTAATAATCCTCTGTTACAAGGATTTGGGCTCAAGGGCAAAACGCCAAAGCCATTTAGTCAAAAGAGCTTTGTTGTGTAATCTTATATTTCCAAGCTTTAATCTCTCTGTTCACAAGTTTCCCTACAACTTCACAGCTTACCAAATGGGACCCTTTCCCTTCCTCCACCCCATCCCAAGGGAAATCTCTCATAAACTTCTCAACGCTCTTACAAAACCGAGACAGCCGCACAAAACAAGAAAAAAAAAAGAGAGAAAAGATAAGAAAAGTAATAAATAGGGATTCCACTCAACACTAATATGATAAGCATCAACCTCCCAACTTTGGGGAAGAAGCTTTTCTTCCACAAAGCTAACCTCTTCCTTATCTTCTCCACGGGAGCATCCCAAAAAGAGAGCTCTCAGATTACCTCCCGACACATCCCCACACCCACATTCTTCAATTATACCCAAAACCTGTCTTTTCCATCACCCTATCCAAGAAGTCCCAGTCAACATGGTCATAATGATGTAACCTAGGAGATAAAAGAAGAGAAATCTCCAATAATAAAATTAAAGTCTTTATTATGAATCGAAAGTTGCTAATACAAGAAGACAATCTCTCTATTTATAGAGAATTTGGAAAACAAACTAATCCTAATCCTAATTAATCAAAGAAACTAATCCTAATCTTAATTAGTCACAAAAACTAATCCTAATCCTAATAAACCAAGGAAACTAATCCTAATTCTAATCAATCATGGAAACTAATCTCAATCCTAATCAATTAAGGATTTGACCATAATACCCTAACTTATCCTAATCCTACTACCTCATTCTATCCCTCCCAAAAAAACCTCGTCCTCGAGTTTTAAAACGAAAATGAAGATAAAAATAAAAAAAGTAAGTCACTCGAACGGACACATCTCTGAACACCGGGCACCAATAACAACCAATTTTCACGAGCCACACCAATATATCGAATATTTTATTCTTGAAAGGGAAAATTATTTCCATTAATACCATCATCGATGATCCCAAGAATTAAGTTGTTCAAAAAATCCTTTGTTGTTAGAATATATGCAGACTCCTCAAGGAATGGAGGAAAAAGATTTTCAATTTTCTTCGAATTAGGCTGCGCATGAGTATTTTTTTCTTCCTCACTTAAAGAATTCATATCCTCCTAGCATTTGGTCTGATATAACCTTGATCTTCGTTGTTCTTGAACGATACTTGATAAATCTTGGACGTTTTTTGCATACCATACGTGTTGTTGATTCTTTTATTGTGTTTCTTGGCGGTCAAGGCTAATTTATGCTCTATTCTCTTGCGGTGGAGGTAATAGTGGTTGGTTCTGTGGCTCAATTAATTGATCTGACCAAATGGACACATTCTTTGCAGTGGTCTCATCTTTTTCAACACCTCCTTCGTTGATTTCATCGATTAATAGTTCCTCATCATCCGGTTCGAATTGAGCAACCTCTGATTAGTCCCATCAATTTTTTCTTCTTCCAATGTAAGCTCCTCTTCGATCTTTCTACCTTTCTTATTCAACTTGTCTTCAATTGATTTTTCTTTTCTTCTATTCCATTCATTTTTTTGCACAATTTCACAACCCATTTGGATGAGTTCTTGATCATCTTGAGTGACTAAATATGATTCTTGATGGTTTCTTGAAAAAATCTTGAACATTATACCTTTCTTGAATTTTTCCCAAAAGAACCCAAATTTCATTCATTCTCTTTCGAAAGTCCTCTTGATAGATGTTTTTATTTGAATATTTCTGTTTTCTTGAAAATGTTTCGATCTCCAAATTTGTGTTGTAATGATTCATGGAAGTTCTTTGATGTTGGTGATAATAATTTCTTTCACACTCCGAATCATTTTCTTAATCATCTAACTCCCAATTCTTACGTCGATTTCTTGATAAACCGGTTTGATTGGATCGTCGGGCTCTTTGTTAATAATGTCGCCTTGTTGTTCCATTCCAAACTGCATTAAGCTCTTCATCAAAATTGCTAGAATCATTATAATCGAATTTCAAATGTGAATAAAGATAGGTTCTTTGAGAAAATCAAGCATGAGCGAAGTTATTATATTTAGAATTCCAACGCTACTTTTGGGAGTAAATTTGACTCTCTTGCCTATACCAGCTACTATATTTTTTCTTCAACGTCTTCCTGGATTGGTAATAGTCCATTCTTACAAAATCTTAAAAAAAAAAAAATTACTATCTTCTTTATTTAATAGAATTTAAAGGGTTCCCCTATTATAGATGTGGACTGTTCAACAACAAGCACAGCTCATAAAGTTCCCTTTTGCAATCGCCAATGACGAGAGTTTCCCGATCTTCCATCGGCGGCAATCAACGTTGGCCTATACGGCTGCTCTGATACCAAATTGATGTAGCCTAAGAGATAAAAGGAGAGAGATCTCCTATAATAAAATCAAATTTTTTATTATGAATCAAAATTTGCTAATACAAGAAGACAATCTCTCTATTTATAGAGAATTTAGAAAGCAAACTAATCCTAATTCTAATTAATCAAAGAAACTAATCCTAATCCTAATTAGTCAAAGAAACTAATCCTAATCCTAATAAACCAAGAAAACTAATCCTAATCCTAATTCTAATCAATCATGGAAACTAATCCCAATCCTAATCAATTAAAGATTTGATCATAATATCCTAACTTATCCTAATCCTACTACATCAGATAAGCTTTCTCAAAGTCAATTTTAAAGATCACACCCTCCTTTTTCTTGGCTCTATAGTCCTTATAGCCTCATTCACAATGAGGGCCTAATCAAGAATCTCTCTCCCAGCTATAAAAGCTCCTTGAGCCTCAAAAATGGTGGAAGGAAGCACCTTCCTTAAATGATTAGCAGGGCCTTTAACAAGGATCTTATAAGCATTGGTGATAAGACTGATAGGTTTGAAATCGTTAACCTTATCTGTGCGCTCCTTCTTAGGAATATGGCACACAAAAGGTTTTCGAGAAGGAATGGTTTGACATGCCTCTTTCAAAGAATTCTTTGAAAACAATATCCAGCTCCCCCTTTAGAAGATTCCAGTTCTCTTGGAAAAAAACCAGTGAGAAACCATCCAAGCCTGGAGATTTACTCCTGCCACTCTCAAAAACAGCTTTCTTGATTTCTTCCAAGGGAATGGGACCACCACAACTCCTCCCCATCCCTAGGCAAAGTAGGGCACCAATCAATACCTAGAATAATCGGTTTTGGCATGACAACAAGACTAAAGAGGTTAGAGTCTTAGAGAATGCTGATAGGGCTACATACATTTTTTTTTAACACGAGACAACTTTTCATTGATTGGATGATAGAATGAAAAGAAAGACAAATACTCAATAGATGAGAAAGAAAAAAGGAACCCCCAGGAAAAAGGTTTATGTTATTCAAGAACCCTTGTCAACACAAAAGGTGAAGAATAAAAACTAGAATCACTTGTTGACAGTTAAATCCGTTAATATAACTCCTATAACTCCTAAACAAACGGAAGTACATATATGTTCTCAAGTATCGTTGAAACCCAATAACAGACAATACAAATACATCAAAAGAAATTCGCGGGTGTTCTCAAATAAGTGGAGTATTTTGCACACTTTTTTTTGTAATACGCAGCATTATCTAAATCACTTAGATTGGAGGGCTTTCTTTGCCCATCCCTCGAATTAGGCTGTTCTACTTTTTTGAGTAATACGTTTTATTTTGAATATATATATATGTATATCAGTATATGTGTGTGTATATATACATATACAATACAATACAATTAGTGGACTGGATAGGGTTCTATATAACCACCCAACATAGAAATCCAAACCTGAAATCCAAAAACGAAGTGTAGAAAGTCAAGTATATCAGGACTCCTAGTCTCCGGAATAGAAAAATCTGCGGGCAACTTTGGAAGGCCACTGAAATACTTTAAAGCTGACACTGATGCTTGCACCTAACAAAAAAGTTCAGTTTCAAGGTAAACAACAGAAGAAACGGGTAAAACTTTCACATTTCAAACAAGAAAATTGTCATCTAAAAGACCTCAGCCAAGGACCCAATAGCATTTGTCACAGAAGGGGCATCTAATGGAATAATATTATACGCAATTAGGTCCTCTGTCATTGCCACATCCAATTCCATGAGTCTTTTCCTCTGCAAGAAAAGGAAATCATATAACTTATAAGAAGAGATGCAAAACACGGAATTCATTTCTTCAAACAAAGAAGACACATATATCTTCCTCCCTATTTTTCGACGATGCATCTAGAAATGAACAGCCGACATCAAATGTGCATTTAAGAATCGAAAATCTCTAACGCAACGCAACTCAGGTTGTAAGTTTGATTTCATGACATCAAATGTGCATTTTATTGAGCCAATTTAAAGCTCTTTCTTTTTTTTATGAGAAACAGTCGATCATAATTCATTGATATTGAGATTACATGATACGATTCATAGTGCAATAAGGGAAGTAAGGTTGTAATCACAAAAAAAACGGGGTGAATTTACATCAAGACAGAGAAGCGAACATAAGATGATCAAAGAATTGTGTAAATTCAGTTTCTCTATCTTTAAAAGTACAATGATTCCCCATGACCACTTTAGCTCAACATAAGCATAGTTTTCTTTTCAGAAGCGGTCAATGAGAAACAACTGCATCTTTAATAAGCCCTTCAAGTCTTTCGAGTCTTCTTAAGTCATTTCTGACTTTAGCTCTGTATGAGCATAAATTTTATCCTCATTTTTCCAATTACAGTCTAGAAAAATCTTTTGGCGAATCTATTTGTAATCCTTTTGACTTCAGGTATCTCACCCTCTCTTCTTTCGACATGGTTAGAGACGTGTTTTGACAGCCTTGAAGTGAAACTACAAGGTTAAAGCAGAATGTGACTCAGCATGTTTTTAAGGAGAATGTGGCTCAGATTGTCATTGGTCCTCTAAAAGCTCATTCAATTCAATTATGGATTAAGGCAGTTAAAGCAGTTTTGTCATAAATTTGGTTTGAGAGAAATCAGCGTATTTTTCCAGAAAAGTCGTTTCCATGGTTTGATCTCATGAGATTCCAAGAGTTAATGCTTCTTCTTGGTGTTTTCTCTTTAAGAAATTTTCGGGTTATTCTGTTCAAGATATTTATCTTAATTGGAATGCTTTCATCCATTCTATGCATTGATGTCTTTAAGACATAGTTTTCTTTTGTATTTTTCATATTTTGTTTTGGGGTGTGATGAGGTAGCTATGGATGTGTGTGTCAACCTAGTTGAGATGGTCGGGTGCATCTACCGATCCCTAGTTCTTAATATTTCATAGTTTCTTGCAATTTGAGCATTAGTCTCTTTTCATCTCATCAATGAAAAGTCTTGAAAGATAAAGGGTGAAGAAAGAAAACCGAATTTACGTGGAAAACCCTAGGCCAGGGAGAAAAAACCACGATAGAGAATTTTTAGTAATTTTGATAAATCTTACACAGCACCTAGCCATGGATATAAATAGCTACAAGTCATAAACCCTAAAACTGTAGACACCAAATAAAAGACAAAAAAACCCTTTGGGCTACTAAAACAACATTTTTCAACACTTCCCCTCAAGTCATAGATATCAATAAGACCCCACTTGCTAACACAAGTGTCAAAAATCTATCTTGGTAATCCTTTGGTGAGAACATCAACAATCAATTGACTCGACGGAACATAGGGAATACAGATACTACCATTGTGCAGTTTCTCTTTGATGAAGTGTCGGTCAATCTCCACATGTTTGGTTTTTTCGTGTTGGACAGGATTGTTGGCGATATTAATAGCAGCCTTATTATCGCAGTAAAGTTTCATGGGACCATGGCTTTCCTGATGAAGATCCGTCATAACCTTTTTCAACCAAATTTCTTCACAAATTCCTAATCTCATAGCTCTGTATTCATCTTCGACGCTACTTCTAGTAACGACACCTTGCTTCTTACTCCGCCAGGTAACTAAATTTTCCCACATAAACGTACAGTGTCCCGAAGTGGACTTTCTATCTATAACAAAACTTACCCAATCTGAGTCTATGTAGGCCTCAATACATATTTTGTCATGCTTCCTGAACACCAAGCCTTTTCCAAGGGTAGACTTCAAATATCTCAGAATTCGTGTAACAGCCTTCATGTGTCTCTCATAGGGAGTCTAGAAAAATTGGCTGACCAAATTGAATACATATGATATATCAGGTCTGGTATGCGAAAGATAAATCAATTTCCCCAACGTTGATACCTTTCCTTGTTTACAAGGACATCTTCGACAGACTCTACCAGATTGCTATTAACTTCCACAGGCATATCTACAGGTTTACACCCCGTCATTCTTGTTTCTTTCAACAAGTCCAGAGTATACTTCCTCTGAGAAACGGAGACCCCTTCTTTTGATCTTGCTACTTCCATTCCAAGAAAATTATCTCAAGTTGCCAAGATCTTTGATCTCAAACTCATTTGCCATCCTCTGTTTTAACCTGTCAATCTCAGTTGAATCGTCGCCCAACAAGATGATATCATCAACATAGAGAATCAGAACAGCCATCTTCCCTGATGTCGATCTTTTAGTGAACAAGGTATGATTAGAATGCCCTTGAACAAACCCTTGAAACTTAATGAAAGTAGTGAATCTATCGAACCAAGCTCTAGGAGACTACTTTAGGCCATATAGAGATTTCTTTAATTTGCAAACTCGATTATCAAACCATGCTTCAAAACCTAGAGTCGAGTTCATATAGACCTCTTCTTCTAATTCACCATTCAGAAAAGCATTTTTTACATCCAGCTGATGTAAGGGTCAGTCTTTGTTAACAGCAACTGAGAGAAAAACTCAAATCGTATTAAGTTTTGCCACTGACGGGAAGGTTTCTGAGTAATTCACCCCATATGTCTAAGTAAACCCTTTTGCAACCAGCCTGGCCTTGTATCTATCGAGAGTCCCATCAGATTTGTATTTGACAGTGAACACCCACTTGCATCCGACGGTTTTATGGCCTTTAGGAAGAGCGACCAGATCCCAAGTTCTATTTGTTTCAAGTGCACACATTTCCTCCATAACCGCGGCTTGCCATTCAGGAACTTCCATGGCCTTATGCACATTGCTTGGTATCATCACAGTATCCAGGTTGGTAGGAAATGCCTTAAATCTCGAAGATAAATTATTGTAGGATGAGAAGTTTTTCATAGAATGTTAGTACAAGATCTAGTACCTTTTCATAAGGCAATTAGCAAATCAAGGGTAGCATCATACTCACCAGATTTTTTTACCTGTTTATCTACACTAGATTGTTGCACGTTTTCAGTTTCCTGTGTATCACCTGATAACTCATTATCACCACCAATCTTGACTTCGTCAGAGTTCATTAGATCACCTTCAACCACATCAACCCCAACACGCTCATTACCATCAAGAACAGAGGTACCTTGAGCTGGTTCCGGTTCTGACTCATGGACAACTTCTGATGGAGCAACAAGGGAACTATTTTCTTTCTAGGATTCTTCCTATAGTAGGTTATCCAGGGCACCTGTTTCGTAGGAAGGACAGAGTCATTTGTTTCGAGGATAGGCTTAGGAAGAAGATCTATAGAAACAAAATAGGTGGATTTGCTCCCCAAAAGCTCATCTGACCCCAAGGTAGTACGTATCCTGTAAAAGCTGTCACAATCATTAATAGGAAGATTACAACTCCGAGACACCGAACAAATTCCCTAGGATTGCTATAACTCGCATGATGTGTTAGCCTCTTCACTAGCGGTCTCTCCCTGAAGAGGACTAACGGAAAAAAAGGGTTTGTCCTCAAGAAAATTGGCATCCATGGTGACAAAGTACTTCCGAGAAGAAGGCTGAAAACACTTATAACCCCGTTGATGAAGGGGATACCCAACAAATACACACTTTTGGGCCCGAGCAAACTTACTCTGGTGAGAACCATGATTATGAACAAAGACGGTACATCCAAACACCCTAAAGGGAACATCCGGGAAAAGACGAGTGGATGAAAATGACTCTTTAAAACACTCGAAGGGTGGAATTTAAGCACATGGGAGGGCATTTGATTGATGTGATGAGCTGCAGTAAGTACAGCATCCCCCCATAGATATGAAGATAAGGACGCAGGGATCATGAGAGATCGGGCTACTTCAATGAGGTGGCGGTTTTTCCGTTCAGCCACCCCATTCTGCTGAGGGGTATAAGCACAGGAATTCTGATGAACGATTGAAGTCAAAAACTCACGAAGGGACTGATTAACAAACTCATGTCCATTGCCACATCGAAGAACGGCGATTTTAGCATTGAACTGAGTTTCAACGATAGTGTAGAATTGTTGGAACACCATCGTCACTTCAGATTTGTCAATAAGGAGAAACACCTATGTAAGACAAGTGTGATTATCAATAAAGGTGACAAACCACCGTTTACCAGACACAGTTGTGACATTAGACTGATCCCAAACATCACTATGTATCAAATGGAAAGGTTGGAAAGGTTTATAAGGTTGAGAAGTAAAAGAGACCCTAGGCTGCTTTGCATGAATACAAACATCACAAGATAAATAAGACACATTCACATTACGAAATAAATGGGGAAACAAGTATTTCATATATTGAAAGCTTGGATGTCCAAGACGAAAGTGCCATAATAAATAGTCAGTTAGCCCTAGACAAACTCCTAGAAGAAGCATCATCGGAAAGGAAATAGAGCCCCCTATTAAGTCGGACAGTGCCAATTGTCTTTCCCGAGTTCAGGTCCTGAAAGAAAACATCATCTGGTGAGAAAACAACTTTGCAGTTCAAATCTCTGGTTATTTTACTAATCGATAGCAAATTGTAAGAGATCTTCGGCACATCGGGAAACCGTATCCAAGCTCCGTGGCCAGTCTACGCTCTTTGGACTTTTCAAACTTAGCGAACTGAAACATCTGAGTAGCTAAAGGAAGGAAAATCAACCGAGACCCCGTTAGTAGCGGCGAGCGAGAGCGGATTGGGGGTTTGCTAAGAGGAATTAGTGAAAGAAAGAAAAAAAGAAAGGCTATTTTGGTAATAAGCTCTATAAGGGCTGGAGCTTACTCTACTTGCTATGCAAAACATTCTGTAAAACCAACCCCTGAACCAGAGACGAGTGACCTTTCCCAAAAACGGGAGCAAAGAACCCATCTGCAATTCGTATTCTCTCATTTCCAGCGCTTGGATAATAGGAGATGAATTGATCAGATGATCCAGTTAAGTGATCAGCTGCTCCTAAGCCAAGAATCCAGGATTCATCCCCCTCAATAAAGAAACTGAAGGACTGAGAAGTATCTGATTGAACAATATTGTTGGTCCCAACCGTACCTGGATCAACAGAACTAGTCACCTGGTGAGCACCATCAACAGCTTCAATAACGAGGGTTCGGCTGGACTTAGACTTGTCATTTGGAGGGCGCAGCAGAGTCCAAAGTAGAAGCAACTGTACCATTCATAGCGCTTGTTCTATCCTCTTCTAATCTAACTTATGAGCACACCTCCATAAGAGACGGTATCGATCTTTGTCCCAAAAATCCAACTCCGGACAGTGTCAAATCTCAAGTTCAAAACAACCAGGAAATCATAGACACAGTCAGCTTCCTCAATCTTCGAATACTGGACTCCGTCAACTAGGCAATTCCAGATAACTTCACGACACAGGTTCATGTCTTCCCACAATAGTGACAGTTTATTGAAATAGGATGTTACATCCATGGTCCCTTGCTTGCACTCATGCACTTGTTTCCGCAACGTATAAAGTCGTGAAGCATTCTGTCTTTTTTAATATAGTTTCTGGACAGATTCCCAAATATCACGAGCAGAGGCTTTCCAATCTGAGGTTCCATGCTGTTTATCAGAATTGAGCAGAGGAGGGAATCCTCCCCCTTCCATATACGCTCCTAAGGGTCCCCAGGGTTCGGTCTTGGTATCTCCCCAGGCAGATACCCAAACTTATGTCGTCCCTTGAGGACCATTCTAACAGATTGAGACTGAGAGAAACAATTCTGGCCGTTAAGTTTTTCTCCAATGGTTATCCCAGCAGAGTTTCCCACAGAACCAGACATAATATTCAGAATAAGTAAAGTAGGGTAAGCAGTTACCGAGGTTTCCGAACGAAAGGCCAAAATACAAATCTGGATGGGAATCAATCGGATAACTTGTCGTGGATCTAAAGGTTGCCCCGAGTGCAAAAATCTGTTGTTGCAAATTAGCCAACTGTTGTTGGAATCCAATGGTCCCGCCATAACCCACTGACTCAGCTTGAAACAGAGTAGGCATGGGATGTTTCTGCCCATAGGCCCTTGGAAAAGATGTTTCGGCAGACATGGAAGAAGCATGAACCGGCTGGACAAAATACTAGACCGGCTGGACCGGCTGGACCGGCGGTTGGCTTGATGAACCAGGCAAAGACATGGCTGGGTAGGTTGAAGGAGGTAGCGCTGAACCCTGGAAGCCACCGAGAATTGCTACAGAGTTGGTAGCTGGTCCCAGCGTCGATGAGGCTTGAACGATCGGCTGATCGGCTACCGAAACCCCAATCGACGAGGCTTGAATGACCGGATGAGAAGGAAAACCGCCCAATCGGCTGTCCAAGTTGATATTGCTGCATGATCGAAGGGATGGGGCCAACTGGAATTCTCGACACTGGTTGGTGCTGCACGAACGAGGAGCCAACTGGCTGGGGCGCGACTGAGGATGAACCAAGGTTGGGCCGCTGGGCGGCTGCTTCTGCTCCAAATGGCTGCAGATGAATCTACATCGGGCCAAGAAGGGACCGAAGGTAACGATCGACAACCGCCCTAATTTCAGCATTCTGTGAATTTTCCACCGGAGTCCCATCACCTGCTAGGGTTGATGATTGAATTTCTTCTATCACAGCTAAGGTTTCATCACCTTGCTCTAATACCATATTGAAAAATAAAGAGTAGAAGAAAGAAAACCAAATTTACATGGAAAACCCTAGGTCAGGGAGAAAAAATCACGATAGAGAATTTTTATTAATTTTGATACATCTTACACAGCACCCAGCCATAGATATAAATAGCCACAAGTCAGAAACCCTAAAACTATAGACACCAAGTAAAAGACAAAAAAAAAAAAACACTTAGGGCTAAAACAACATTTTTCAACAAAAAATGTTGTTTCCTTTTCTTTTCTTTTTTTTTTTTTTTCTTTTCAACAAAAAAAAACGTTCACTAGTGGAACTACACAATCTACCTTCACTATTTTGACTATCAAACAACGTTGCTTTAGGTGAGCATATCTCACCCTCTCTTCCGTAACTTCATTTACCAATTAAATACTTATTTCTTTCTTTTTGTTTTCTTCTTTTAAACAAATATTAAAATAAGAAACAAAAACAAAGGTTCAACTTTATATTTACAAAATAATGATCCTTAAAATACTTGCACCAATCATTTCTATATACGCATAATACCACAAGATAATTGTAAGGCCAACCTCTTCAGGAATTGCATCACTGAGTCGCTCCAGTACCATTGCCAATACTTTCAGGGTTGCAAAGACTTTTGTTCGCTTCAACGTTTTCCGTTCCAACCTTAAAAATTATGTAAAAACTAATTTATTACCCATCCATGATACAAGATAATTAAGTACTCATAGGAATATATATAGGTCACAAGTGACACATGTTAGCCAATAACCGATGTAAACAAAATAAACTAAGAAAATTTGGGGGGAAGGGTTTGAAACGAAAACAAACCTCTTCATTGAATTAATGAAATGAGACTAATGCTTAAAGTACAATAATGATACAAAATGAGCAAAAAGAATCCTAAGGATCGGGAGATGCAGCCGAGAATCTCAATTAGGTTGACACCCCCTTAGCACCTTCATTATGTCCATACAAAATCTAATCAAAACAGTCCAATAATCAAAAGAAACACAACAAAGGTACAAGCAGTCTAATGATATCATTACATCAAAATACAAAGCTTAAGCTGGAAAAATGAAAGCATTGGGGGTTGTATAGATGTATTTTCTAATATTAGTTTCTCATCGGCATATCTGTATTTTTGTTTTTTAATAAAATGTTGGATAGGCAACAGGTAACTTTATATTAAATATCAAACAGAAGAAAACCTCAGGAGGACAAAAAAAGCAGAAGATGCTTTTATATATTAAACAGCCTAGAAGATATAGGTTGTTTCTCTGCTCTAAGTTAGAAAATTAATGTGAAGGTTTTCTATTGCAACTTTACACTGAAAAGATTCATTGAAAAATAAAAATAAAATAAAATAATTCTTAAGATACAAGAAGGAGAAGCTAAAAAGGTGCATTGCTTTAACACTAACAAGAGGAAACAAAAAAGTTCTGACAAGAGGAATATGCTCTCATCGAACATCAGAAATATTAAATGTTCAATCCAGACCATTAAAAACCCAGGAATACCAATAAGAGTATATAATGCATGAAAGTTAGGGTTCAGACAACCGAAAACACTAGTTTTGTTGCAAAAGTTTTATAGTGACTTGCCTCCAATCATTCCATCACAGAGAGAAACAATATTTAATGCCATCAAATCTAATAAATTTCTTAAATTGCATTACCCATAAAAATAAACTGTTGAAAATTATTTGATGGAGAAGAAGAATTATACTCTCTTTAAGTTGCTGATTAATTAAATATATTGTTAAGCATTTGGTTGTTTTATAAGTTTAGTCCAGTTGGTTAGACTTTGTTATTAACCGGTCAGTTAGGTAACTAGTCTTGGTGACCGGTTGTGTAGGTGATCAGTCACCTTTCTGGTATAAATAGGCCTATGGCCATTCTTTCTTTCTTTTTTTTTTTTTTTTTTTTTTTTAAAGAAA
The DNA here is from genome assembly GCF_009727055.1 of Benincasa hispida. Taxonomy (NCBI): domain Eukaryota; kingdom Viridiplantae; phylum Streptophyta; class Magnoliopsida; order Cucurbitales; family Cucurbitaceae; genus Benincasa; species Benincasa hispida. The sequence continues at coordinate 44,673,121 of NC_052350.1, read as the reverse complement.
ACAAACTTTTTATTAATTCATAAAAAGAAAGTACAAGAGACGTGCACTTGAATAGGATTGATACAAGATACGGGATCAGGAGATGCACCCGGACATCTCAACTAGGTTGACACCCCCTTAGTGTCCTTATCATGTCCATAGAACTCAAACAAAGACAGAAAATATGAAACTTACAAGAGAATTGAAAAAACAGAAAAAACGCCCTCTTTTGATAGCCAAAGTACAAACCAAGAGGGAAAACAAGAGAATCATAAAATGAACCTAACTACTTGAGTCTTCAAGTTTGGATAGATGAATGCTTGCCAATTCAAACATAAATCTTGAAGTGAGTAGGCTTCAAAGTGCTTTGAAAGAGAACACCATTGAGAAGCATTAAGTTTAGCGGCCTCATAGTGGAAGAACCAAGTGTGTTCTCTATCTTGAAAGATTCTTTGATTTCTTTCGAACCAAATTTCAACTAATATTGCTTTTACTGCATTGCACCAAATCAGATTTGGGACTTTTTTGAGGATAGGACCAGTGAGTAACTGCTGAACATTCTTTTTACAAGTAAAGTCGAAAACCCAGCTGATGTTGAAGGATTTAAAAAGGACTAATCAATAATTTCTTGCAAAGAAGCAGTCAAAGAACAAGTGTTGCAAGTCTTATCCAGCTGATTTACATAAAACACATTGATCCGGAGAAATAAAATGGGAGGGCAGCTTGTGTTGCAGAACTGATGCACTGTTTAGGGATCCAAACAGCAAGATCCAGACCGTAATATTCACCCTTCGAGGGCTATTGGTCTTCCACAAATCTTTTAAAAGGTGGGTGTCAATAGGTGAGGCCAAGGCAAGATGGTTAGACAGATTTTACCGTGAATAAACCACTTGTTTCTAAGGACCAAGAACGATAGTCAGGTCTGAGAGAGGGCTTTAGGTTGGAAATCAAGAGAAGCAAAGTCTGTAAGTCTGGTATTTCAGGGGTGTACTACCAGCCCAAGAGTCATGCCAGAAGGCAATTCTGCTTCCATTTCCAAGTTTGAGGACTGCCAAGGCTTCTACTTTCAACCAGATTTTTGATATGCTGATCCAAGGACTACGAAGACTACAAAAGGACTTTCCCGAAGTGTGCCAATCACCAAAATTTCTACCCTGAATACTCTTTATAACTTGTGTCCATAGAGAAGAATTCTCATGGAAAAAACGCCACCCCCATTTGGCAAGAAGAGCCAAATTTCTGCTTTTTAAACCTCCTAGTGCCAGTCCCCCATCCTCAACTTTTTTTTATACAATCTCCCATTTTACCAAATGATTTAGTTTCCCTCCTTTATGTCCTTCCCAAAAGAAATTTCTCATGATTCTTTTCATAGAAGAAATGACCTTTTCTGGCATTAAGAAGGAAGACATATAATAGGTCGGTAAATTTGAAAGCACTAAATTGCATAGAATTGCCCTACCACCTCTTGAGAGGTTGTACCTTCTCCATTTATCAAGTTTACCCTGAAACTTGTCTAACACCGGCTGCCAAAAGTCTAATTTTTTTGGATAACCGCCCAAAGGAAGACATAGGTATAAAAAAAGCAGCTGTAAAGATTTACAACCTAACCTTGATGCCACAGCTTCTTGCTTGGAGTCTTCAATATTAATTCCACATATGGCTGACTTTTCCCAATTTATTTTCTACCCAGAGCACCATTCATATAATGTAAGAGTTTTCCAGAGAATCTCTAACATTCTATCATCGTTTCTACAAAATAAAAGGGTGTCGTCTGCGAATTGGAGAATTGAAATATGGATATTATCCTTTCCTACCACAAAACCTTTATACAAACCTTTTTCATGAATTCTATTGACCAAGTGAAAGTACTTCACTTACTAAAAGGAAAAGAAAAGGAGAAAGAGGGTCTCCTTGTCTAATTCCTCTTGATGCCATTATTCTTCTGACCTAGTGGTCAATACACTCAATCTTACAGCTGAACCACACCCCAACCCGTACAAAGTCGATTGGATCACAAAGAATGGGGAAACGGATGTAAAAGAGATTTGTACTGTGCCTTTATCCATTGGGAATCTGTACCAAGGCCAAATCCTTTGTGATGTCCTGAGATGGACGTGTGTCATATTCTCCTCGAGTGCCTATGGCAATATGACAACAAAACTTCATAATTGCAGGAACAATACGTACGAATTCAGTTGGATGGGAAAGAAGGTTGTCCTCCTTCCCCTCAGTAAACAAGTCACTCCAAACAAGGTAACTCCATCAACAAGTAAGCAAATGTTTCTTCATCTCAGGCCAAAGATCTTTTATCTTCTAAGGACAAATCCCTTTTGGCCTTTATAGTTAAAACAGATCCTTTTGAGTCTCCTAATCAGATCTAGTAGACCCCCAAATCTCTCAACTACTAAAAGAATTCCCTTCTCTTTTAGAGGAACCAGCACACTTACCTCCCCTCAGAAATATTCAGCATCACATAGATTTAACTAGTACCTTACCTGATTTACCCACTATCGTATGAGCCCCAAAGAATATGAAATTTTACATAATGAAATCCATAAACACTTAGAAAAAGGGCATATTCAACCTAGTATCAGCCCATGTGCCGTCCCAGCTTTACTTACACCTAAAAAGGATGGTTCATGACACCTTTGTGTTGATAGTAGGGCAATTAACAAAATAACAACCAAATATGGCCCTATTCCTAGACTATCGGATTTACTAGATGAATTAGGAGGAGCATCTATCTTTTCTAAAATAGACCTTAGAAGTGGGTACCATCAAAACTAGAATACGACCAGGAGATGAGTGGAAAACAGCATTCAAAACAAATGAGGGACCTTTTGAATGGTTAGTCATGTCATTTGGTCTATCCAATGCCCCGATCACTTTCATGAGATTAATGAATCAAATTCTCTTCCCTATCTCAATAATTTTGTAGTAGTCTATTTCGATGACATATAGGCTTAGCTTCATTCTACAAAAAATTCATTAAAATTTTAATACTATTGCAGGGCCTTTAACTTCTTGTTTAAAGAACAAAGTTCCATTTTCTTGGGGAGAAGAACAGGCTGCAAGTTTTAGTCACCTTAAAACAGCCCTTAGTACAACCCCTGTTTTGGGCTTTCTTGATTTTACTAAACCCTTCGAAGTCTCCGTAGATGCTTCAGATATTGGGATAGGAGCTGTCCTTAGCCAAAACAAACACCCTATTGAATTCTTTAGTAAAAAACTTAGTTTGCCTAGACAAAAATGGTCCACTTATGAACAAGAGCTTTACTCTTTAGTTCGAGCTTTAAAACAATGGGAACATTATCTCCTAGGCAAAAAAACGGTTTGTTAACTAACCATTTTTTATTAAAATTTCTACAATCTCAAAATTCTATTAGTCGTATGCATGCTAGGTGGTTACAATTCCTTGGCTTTAACGATTCAATTTTGTTATAAAACATACTCCAAGTAATATCAACAAAGTGGCAAACACACTAAGTAGAAAAGGTACACTTCTCACCCTCCTTCAAGGTGAAATTATTGCTTTTAATCATTTAAAAGATTTATACTCCACTGATATAGATTTTAAGACATGGTATAACTGTTCTAACCACCTTCTAGCAAAAGATTTTCATATTTTTTATGGTTTTCTTTTAAAAAATGACACTCTTTGTATACCATACACATCACTTAGAGAATCACTTTTAAAGGAAGCACATTCCAATGGTTTAGCTGGACATCTTGTCAAAAAGATGTTACTAATTTTGTTACACGGTGTTTTATCTGTCAAAGTTCTAAAGGTACAAGCACAAACCAAGGACTTCGAGAAGACCTCTCAATGGATTTTGTCCTTGGTTTACCTAGAACTCAAAGACGATATGATTCCGTTTTAGTCGTTGTTGATAGATTTTGTAAAATGACACATTTTTTGGCTTGCAAAAATACTAATGACGCTTTGAATGTTGCAAACTTATTTTTTAGGGAAATTGTTCGACTACATGGAATACTGAAAAGCGAGCATTGTATCCGATAGAGACATCAAATTCATGAGCTACCTTTGGAAATCTTTATGGAAACGTTTCAGCACTGACTTACTTTTTAGCTCTACGAGTCATCATCAAACGAACAGGCAAACCATGGTTACAAATAGAACACTTGGCAACCTTCTAAGATGTTTAAGTGGAGACGAACCCCGACATTGGAATCTAACTCTAGCACAGGCTGAATTTGCTTTCAACAACATGATAAATCGTTCCATGGGGAAATGCCCATTCAAAATAGTCTACACTCAAGTACCAAGACTAACTTTAGATCTTGCTAACTTACCTATTCCAGTCGACCTAAATGCTGAAGCGAATATTATGGCCGAAAGAGTGAAGAAAATCCATGAAGAAGTTCGCCAACATTTAGAAGCAACTACTAATTTTTACAAAACCAAAGCTGATGAACACAAAAGAGCTATTGAATTTAAGGTGGAGACTTGGTTATGGTACACTTAAAGAAAAACAGATTACCAACTGGACAGCACTCTAAGCTCACAAACAAGAAGATTGGACCCTTTCCTATAATCAAAAATTTGGGAACTAATGCCTATCGCATTGATCTACCTCCTACAATGAAGATTAGCTCAACATTTAATGTTTCAGATGTACATCATTACCATCCACCAGATGGCTTTGAGCTCACACAACCAAACTCAGGTGCAAGTTTGGTCTTCTCGGGCGGATAGAGCTGATGTAGAAGAAGAATTATACTCTTTTAAGTTAATGGTTAATTAAATATATTGTTAAGCATTTGGTTGTTTTATAAGTTTAGTCCAGTTGGTTAGAATTTGTTAGTAACCGGTCAGTTAAGTAATGAGTCTCAGTGACCGGTTGTGTAGGTGATCAGTCACCTTTCTTGTATAAATAGGCCTATGGCCATTCTTTCTATTCATTAATAAAGAATTACTCTTTGCATTCTTGGAGCAGATTACATCACTATTAAATTTTGTAGAATTTTTAACTGGACACTGCAATAGAAACAATTATCACATCAGGATTATAATCAAAAATAAGTTGAATAGGACACTAGAACTTCTTGTTGATATTTAAGAAGTTCCAATGAAAAGAATAAAAGTCTCCCGGGATTTTTATATTTTTTTCACACTCTTCTTCAGTTATTGTCATCTGAATTTTCTTTTTTTTTGAAAAAAAACAATTTCATTGATTAAATGAAATAACCAAAAATATCCATGGTTACAAAAGGACGAATATTAAAGGGAGTAGTAGTACAATAGATGTTTCCAATTTGTAGTGAGCAAAGAAAAACTATAGCTTTTTAAAGCTGGTATATCTTTACGCCAAAAAAAATGTATTAAAGACAGCCAGAATTAATGATGTCCTCTTTGATCTTGCTTTTTTCTTGGAAGATTCTTGCATTTCTTTCGTCCCAAATCTTTCACAAAATTGCACAAACAATGCAATCCATAAACGCTCGTTGGTGTCTTTCATTAGGGCTTTGGTTATAAATAGAAGGAGTGGATTGAGAAGAAATGTGCGAAGCATTTTGTGGGATTTCCTTTGAGAAGTTTGGGAGAGTCTAGCCCTCTCAAAAGGCTAGTGGTTATCTTTATAATGTTATTATGATATTATAACATATTTCAATATGTTTTCATATTCCAGTGTTCTTCGTTTATTCTTGGTGTCTTTTTAATACTCTTGTTAGAAGGTATCCTAACAAAATTTTTTAGCCTTCCAAGATTAGCCGATTTCTTGGTTTCTAGTTTGAGATCACTTAGAGTTTTGTCTTCCTTGCTTTATTTGGATTGTTTCAATTTTCTGCATAGATATTTTGCTTTATTGTATAAGGATTTGTTGCCCTTTTTTAATTTTATTTTATACCTTGAGCATTATTCTCTTTTCATCATTTCTTTTGTTGATAAGAAACAATTTCATTGATTAAATGAAATATTCAAAAATATACATAGATACAAAAGGACCCATATTAAAGGTAGTACAATAGACGTTTCCAATTTGTAGTGAGAAAGAAAAACTATAGCTCTGTGAAGCTGGTATATCTTTATACCCAAAAAAAATGCCGTCTCTTTTTCTTGTTCAAGAAAACAAGAGCAGCTAATAAAAGACATCATGAAGGATATGACAAGAGGTAACTACTTTTGTCAATGAACTTACTCTCCAAGATTACCGCTGAAAGCACCAGATTTCCTCAATTTCATTTCATCTTCCCAAAGTTTATCTACATTATTTTTCTCTCGGTGTAGTTTGTAGAACTCCTGTAACCGAGTAATGTCCTGGCTTCTATCTATGGTTCCACCCTCCCCCTTGGCTAGCTTTTGCTGAAAAATATCTCTCAAACAATCAAGATTTAATCGAAGGATGAAATAAGCCAAATTAGCAACCATATAAAAATCAAAGTTGCAAGCAGGTAGATGGCTTAAATTCTCAAACAATAAAAAAGCAAGAGCTTTAAATTTAATGTGAAAAGAAAATAATAAGGTTGACAAGAAATCTGACCACCATAGATCAACCAATACTCAAAAAAATTTACGAAAATGAACATACCTTAATGGTAGACATCAAACCAGTTTTGAATTGCAAAACACCTCTTCCCTCACTATTAGGATCCGTGTTTTGCGCAAGTGAACATGCATGTTCACATACTACAGGCAAAGAAAATACAGAATCTTGTATGAAAGGAAACAAAAGAAACTTGAAGTGCTTAGGAATTATCTATAAATGCATTTATAAAACTAATTAGAATATCATATCAAAGGGAATATAAGGAGTCCTAAGAATCTTCAAAGTATACATGAATATTATTTTGCAATTGTTACAAAATGATAAACTTGACATATAAAATTGGCATTCAGAAGAATTTAGTTCAGTTGTACATGTCATTCAATGGAAAAGTGTTGACATTCGTCATTTATCATGATAATAGTACTTCAAATATCTATTTCTTGTGAGGTAAATAACTTTTTGGCAGACAAAAAATACAGAACTAAGATGTCCAATTAATACATATATAAGCAATAAATAATTACAATAAAACAAAGACAACATTTTCCCTATAATTGAGTAGGCTCGTTTCAAGAGAAGTAGAGAAGACTTTTGTCGTGGCTTTTTAGGTCAGGAAGGAGAAGATGTCATTATTACACCTCCAGTTCACTGACGACCCAATGTTCTTTTATCCTTTTGCTTTTTAAAGGAAACCAGACTTTTCATTGAAATAATGAACGAGTCTAATGCTCAAAGTACATTAGAGGAAACAAAAATAAAAACTACGAACTGGCCAAAACAAGGCTAGAACCATAATATAAAACATAGACTAAACTTCTGAAGAAGCCTGAAAAGCATTCAAGTTTAAACAAACAACTTGAGTTGAATAATCAGCAAAGTGTTTAGATAGAGAACACCATGACGAGGCTTTGACTTGAGCAATCACATAACGAACAGAAAAAGGAAGTGGCTTGTCTTGACATATATGTTGATTCTCTCAAACCAAATTTCTGAAAGGAGAGCTTTCACTGCATTAGCCCAAAAAGTTCTGCTCCAACATTCCATTGAATAACAGCATTCAAAGAAAATATGAAGAGAATCTTCATAATCCATCAAACAAAGAGGACAAACTGAGGGCATAATGAATGACTTGGAAGATTTATTTGAAGAATTTTGAGCAATTAAGCCAATTTTCATCCCCCAGCCTAAGCTAATTTAACTTACTCCTCTGAATATAATTCCTTTACTCAATAAAGCTCTCCTTTAACTGCAGCTCAGATGATAATTTCAAGTGGATGAAATCACACTCAGCAAGAAGGTATTTTTCCTTGTTCAACCTTTTTCCCCAAACTCAGAAAACCATGTCTTCAAAGCTTGTTTGGTTAACCTGAGTTTACAAAAAAAAATGCCAAAAACCTGCCCAATCCAGCAACTGAAGATTCATCTTTAGGCAGCATTCTTTGTGTAGCAACCAACTGTTACAAAAGCCGGAAGGAGAAGGGCCCCAAAAGATTAACAAACCACCTGATTTAGCAACCAAAATCTCTTGAGCTCCACAATGATTAGATAAAAAGAATGTCAAAATCCTCCCTTTTGGTCTCCTAAATAAGATTTAAATCAGGGTTCTGAGAAGACCCTTAAACCCTCTGGTAACCCATGAAATAATTTTTCATGATTCAAATCAGGAAATATAAGCTCACTTCACCTAATGAAGAATCTGATAAATTTCCACAGTTGAGTGAAGGCTTGAGGGGATTTGTTCAGTAGATAAAGGACTAGAACCTTACATTATTAATCCGAACGTTTGGTCTAAAGTTAATAGAAGAACCTGGCAAAGAGATGATTGTTTCTTTGATTCCTTGAGAGGGGTGATTCGAAAATTGCCGACTGCTTGGAGAATAATCTCCCTATATAAGCATTAACACAACGGCATCATTGGAGAAGCTTTTTTGTCTTGAATAATGTGAAGGAGGTGGTGGAATCAAAGATCCGAAGGGGTCTAGAGAGATGCAGGGCAGAGAATGAATGTCGAAGACAGAAAGGAGAGATGGAGAGTGAGAGTGTTTCATTAACTTCTCATTCGACCCTATTTTTACTTATTAAGCGGTTTCAAAACGTTTTTAAAAATGATGAGCTCGCAATTACTAAAAATTACAAGAGTATTAAAATGTGTGAAGAATTGAAGGAAGGATAAAAATAAAAATGATGGGAAAGGAAGTTGAATTGAAAACTGTAGTGATAGAATGAGCTCATTATTACAAATAAAATCTTAAATGTTTAATTTAAATATGGATTTTAAATTATATTATATTACAAATTTATTGGGATATGAGAACGTACAAAAGTGATCCTGTCAACTTATTCCAACCTAGGATGATAAGTTCATGAGTTTAATCTTACTCCACCAAATACATAGAGTTGAACAGAGTAAAATAAGGAATTAAAATATTTCATTATAGACCCCTCAAACAGCTCTTAAGAGGGCGTTTGAGGCAAAGAGTTAGTTATTATAGTTTGATTATAATAGTTTGTGTTTGGGTGTAGATCATTTTAATTTGGGTTATGATATTATATGTTTGAGATGTAAACTATTTTAGTTTGAGAAGGAAATAGTAAACACGGTAGCAAAAAGTAAAAAAATGATTAATATAAAATAGTGAAAATTGTATCAAATAATAAATACGTTAGCAAATTGGGATTTTGAAATAGTGTCAAATTAAGATTTTGAAATAGTGTTAACGATAACTAATTAAAGATAAATAGTATTTATGGTAACAAAATGTGATTATCATATTCTTAAGATTATCCTTTATGTCAAACGTCTTCTAAGGAGTCCTCTAGCCTATTTAACTACAATCCTTTAACAAGCCAATTTGAAAAGCCTTCTAAAGAGAAAAGCTTTCCTGAAGAGGGTCTACATGTGTATATGCAGACCCCCCACGTGGCACAATCTACGTTCAAAGCTTCAATTTTTATATTCGTGAAACTGAATTCTGTGCTTTTTTTTTCTACCTTAAATCAAATCAAATCAAAGTTTCGTCAAAAAAAAAAAAAAAATAGAGGGTCAAATCAACCTTTTGGCTTTTACTATTTTTTTTTTTATCATATTTAAATAAACAATATTTGAACATGCTTAGATATTGCTAAATTTAAAAATCAGAAAGTTTGTTTAAATTTAATTTGACTTGGTCAGCTTTTTTATTTTATTACGTTAACTAGAGGTCAAATCAAACTTTCCTTAAAAAGAAAGATCAAATCGAACTTTTGGCTTTTACTATTATTATATCTTTATTATATTTTTTATGTCAGGAATAGAATTGTCGTAACTGACTTAAAAAATTTTGTGTAACCATCGACACCTTGTAGTCTTAATTAGATGAATAATTGAAAAAAATTATGAAGGAAACAATTTAATTTTATAGAAAATGGATAATTGGGATATCTAAGCAAATTTAAAGTTTTATTTTCCTTTTAACGATGATATATAAAATAATAATAATAATAATAGTAAGAGCCAAAAGTTTGATTTTATTTAAGTGAATGTAAAGGGAAAAAAAAAGGGAAAACAGAAGTCAGTTTCATGGAAGAAAAAAAACGTAATAGAATTTTGGGCTTTGAGCCTTAGGATTTTACAAGCACGCACCTTATTTTGTGAATCTTTCCTTGAAAAGGCAATGCACTAGATGTCTTGAGTCTAGGCGCATGCTTAGAAGGACTTTTTAAAATACTTAATCGAATGAACAATGTAATGGTGATGTGACATTCAAAAACTTTCTACCAAATCCTTCTCTTCATTTATAATGTTTTGATGAGGACCCTACGTTGAAAAAATTAAGAGACCTTACAAATTTTATAAGATAAATGGGTTACTACTCTAATTATCAATTGATTTAGATATGAAACCGCATGTTATCTAGTAGGTTATCATAGCCCATAAAATCCAACGTGCATTTAGTCCCACTAAAAAAATGAAGAAGAAGATTAAACTGGAAGAACTTTTTTTTCAAGGTCTCATGACTTGTAGAATCTATTTTTCCCAATATTAATGAGCAAAAAAAATAATGTTTAAAAGCATATAAATAAAAATTTGAAATTAAAGGATAGCATACATATTCTCGAGATATCAGGATCTTCATCTTGAATTTCATCTGCAGCTCTCAAGATTTCATCAATATATCTATTGTTTGCAAGTGAAGATGGTACATTCCCAGTAATGTCACTTTCAGGGCATTCATAAGCATCAATACCAATTCTATCCCTTCTTAAGGCTGCTCGAGCTAAGCGCTCCCACAACTCCTCAACTCGTGTCATTCTCTATTGAAATAAGAAGAAAATTTAAAACAGAAAATGATAATATTTCTACAATATGAAACACCTTATTGAATCAAATAAAAATATAAAGTAGACAAATATTAGATCAAAACAAATCGTGAAAAAAGACAGAGATGGCAGCTAAGAATTTAATCACACTTCACCTATACAAGACATAACAAACTTGAAGCAAGAAACCAAAAAAACAATTATTGCCAAATCGTCATTAGAACAAGCCCTAATTGTTAAATCATAACAAATATAACACATTGTCATCCACCAAATAAGTTCACTCTAGCTACCGACCTTAAGTACGAACTTTGTCATGGAAGAATATGGCATTGGTTCAAGTGCTCCACTATAAATACTCCAAGCTATCACCATAGTTTCTTTAAATTATTCTCAATTTATTTATATACTAATTCTTACATCAATATTCCACTAATTTTATTCCATTTTATCAAAACTATATTATTAAAGAGTGAAGAGACAATTTTACTATATATATATACATACACACACAATAATATTCCACCAATTTTGTTCCATTTTATCAAAACTCTTTTAATTAAATAGTGAAAAGACGGTTTTATCCTTAACATTGTGGAATTCTCCCTTTTGCCCTTAGTTATCTATTCAATTTATTATTTCCAATTATCTTTAAACTTCCTCTAACCAGAATATTTCAAAATAAACAACTCGGTGTTTTTACAATGTACCAAAAACTAAGAGACAACCCCTTTGTGAGAATTTCATCCTCGAAATTCAATCATGTTAACTAGAAGAGTTAGTGATAAAATCAAGTATGCATGTGTTTTTCATCTTCATTTTGTTTATTCTAAGCATGACCTTTTTGTTTTTTAGCTAAGCAAATACTCACACTATTGTATTGACATACTCTTTTTTATGTATCACGGAAATAGTTCATCTAACATGATCTATAATTAAGGTAATCAATAACAATCCAACAATAAGTACCTTTATCAAAGATAATGTCTTGTTTAATTTATGTAATTCATTTATGCATTTACAAATCATAAGAAACGAGACTGTAAGATAAATCAGAAACAATAAATAAATGAAAGTATCAAATAACATAATCATAATATCAATAATGCTATCCATTAATGCCCATACATTTGCATGTTCGTTAAATATCTTTGATGGCAATCATTTAGTTAGTGGATCTACAATCATAAGATTAATGTTGATGTTGTAACATCCTGAGTGTTCATAAATTCGATTCATTATTTTGTAATAATTGAGGAAATTTTTGTTAATTTTGAAATTTAGTTTTATTTAAAGAAAAATGTTGGAATTTATGTCGAATTAATTTAATTTTTAAGTTAATGTCGAAAATTGAATTTAAATCAGGAAAATTGGTTTGATTTTGAAATTTGAATTTTAGAGGAAAAGGAAAGGGTTTTAAAAAATATATATATTTATATATATGTGTGTATCGAAGGAAATAATAAAATAAGATCGAATAAAATAAAATAAACTTTTGTTTTTTTTCCTTTCAAAAATCTCTCTCTCTCCCTTCTTCTTCACCCCACATGCATAACCTCCCCCTTTATTTCCTTTTCTTCTTCGATCGTGCGTCCCAAGAGCCCTAGCCGCCGCCCCTCTCCTCTAGCCAGCCATGAAGGAACTCGTACTGAAGAGATCTTTGAGCGGAAGTGGATCGTCCGAATTTCATTAATTATTGAAAACATAATTTACAATAAATATACAGTAGATATGCATTTAAAGTTAAACTACAACATGTTTTTACAAGAAATAAAGGGTTCAAGATACATTACCCTTCAAGAACCTTTTTTCGTGAAACTCTCTTGAATAGTCACGAGCCTCGAACAGAAATAGCAACCCTTGGAGACCTTCTTCAAGATACCTCAAACAGTAATAGGGACACTACCACAAAGTGTTTTTGGTATTCTCGGAGTGAGAACCCAAGAGTGGTAGGCTCTGACTATTTTGATTAAGAAGAATAGTTTGGATGTGGAGGAAGTAGATTGAGGATGCTCTTAAGAAAAACACAGAACTTTTCTGTAAAACTCTCAATAGCAAATCATGCAATCGTTCAATCGTTGAGCAAGAAGAAAAAAACACTTTTTTCTACTCCTCTTTCCACAAAATCAATAACCAACCACTAAGGTAGTTGGAGAGAAAAGAGAGAATTTATTATTCAAATAATAATAAAATAATATAAATAAATATGATAACTAACTTATTATATTATATTATATTTATATTAAATTATATGGTATATCAAATATAATATATAACCTATAGTTTTAATATTATATCACATACAATATAAACTATAGTTTCTTTTCTCTATTTTATGGAATTTAATATAAATCATATTTATATTAAATTTAACGAATATGAATCACATTCATAGAAAATATATTTGAATCTCATTCAAATATTTATTTTCTCCCATTAAACTATAATGTATTAAATACATTATGATAATTATATCATATATAATTAAAACAATTTAATTATATCATATATAATTAAATCCCTCTTATTAATTTGAATAATTCAAATTAACCCAAAAACAGACTCTTAACTAAATCCTTTTGAGCTACCAAGGGGACCTTATGAACCTGTAGCTTGAAGCTCTAACGGTACATGAATTATTAATTAAACTTTTTAATTACATTCTTCATCATCCGTTAACTGTCGAACACTCCACAAGATTAGCGCCAACCGTTCTTGCTTCGACAAAAGTGCTCACATCTCCCTTCGACAGCAGCTATGACAATACTTGTACTCCAACGGGAACGTTAGAAGCTATTCTCACTTCGCCTTTCTCAGTAAGAATAAGAGCTGCGACAAAAGCTACAACATCGGCAAGAGTTCCCGCTTGACTTTCATTCAAAAAGATCCATTAGGGTATTTAAAAAAAAAAAAAAAAAAAAAAAAAAAAAACTCAGCTTGAGATACTTGGCCAGAAGCGACTAGTCGCTTCTCGAATGCCTCTTAACTTTAGTATGGTATAGTCTTCTTTCCAATGCCTCCTTCTTTGTCGCCAACGGAGATTAAGCAAGCGACCTTACTTGCATTCGTCAAAGGATAGCTTCTGCGCGATGGGATTTGTGAGGAAAGCAAGGAAGATTTTGGGCCCCAACGACCCATTTCGGGGACTAGCCAGCTCCCAGACCGTAAAATGATCTTACTCGACGAGGGAAATTCCTCTCACCAAGTTCAAGCAACTTGAGAATTCCTCGCACATAATTAAGGGAGCCATTGAAAGGTGACTGAAACACCAGAAATGGCAACTACTCGAGCTAATGATAGAGGCAAGAACACTTTCCGTCCAAGTCCCATTAATTGATCATAACGATATCGTGGAAATGCTGCACGAACCCATATATATAGAAACAGAAAGAGAATCACCTTGATACTAAACCAGATCGAGCCTGGGATCTTCTTGAAAATATGAAGATCTAGGATAGGTGGCCAACCTTCTAGAGAGAGCAATGTGCATGGACCAGTGAGTAGGGATGCAGCTCCATGGACCGCTCGTCGGGCCTGGTAGGTGGTGGTATCATACCCTTCTCAAAGGAACCATACATGACACTCTCGCCTCATACGACTCTATCCCGACATCAGGACCTCCCCTTTCCTTTGACCAACGAGTCCTCGAACCAACCTCTCCTCCTTTTCTATTCCTCGGTAAGCACTTTCTTTCTTTTCATTCATTGATCGATTCAAGGTAGCTGTAGCTTGCTTCCAAGTCCAAGCGTTAGCGGTAGAAGCTAGTCGCCAGAAGCAAACTTTCGGGCCGGGATAGGGCCGGGGCAGCTGAAAGAAGGGCTTAACGCGCCCCTACCATCTTTATAAAGCAACAAGCAAGAAAGTTGCCCCGTTTTCAATAACAAAAAAGGAAAGAGGGGCGAAACAGCTTGACCGAGTCAAATTAACGATTCCTCGATTGTGCGACTTCTTTCTTCCTTTCTTCAGGTATCTATCATAGACAACAAAGGCACAAATTTGACAGGAATAATAAGAATAATAGCTACGACAAGAGTTCCTGCTTGACTTTCATTCAAAAAGATCCATTAGGATATAAAAAAAAAAAACTCTGTTTGTGATACTACTTCCGGGTTCAAAGCTAGATAGCAGAAGTAGAGCTATTCAGCTAAAGTAGCATCAACTTCGGGCTACAGATAAGAAGAAAAGCATTGAGCAAGGCACTTACTTCTCGAGCTCCTCATTCTGATCCTCCTCCCCCCCCCCCCCCCCCCCCCCAAAAAAAAAAGGAGAAAGATGTCTCGTCCCTTCTTTATGCACATCCATATACATAGCTAGACACAAAGATGTACGATCCGGTCAAGATCTGGGGTTCTTGTTGTTCATTCACTGATTGTTCTCTACTTGCTCTAGTGGCTGGCAAACGCCAACCGAGAGGGAGAACGAATGGCTCAAGAATCGACTGGTTCTGAGCAGACTCATGAAGCTGCAGCTTGGATTATCGTAGAA
This sequence comes from Benincasa hispida, assembly GCF_009727055.1. Taxonomy (NCBI): domain Eukaryota; kingdom Viridiplantae; phylum Streptophyta; class Magnoliopsida; order Cucurbitales; family Cucurbitaceae; genus Benincasa; species Benincasa hispida. The sequence goes on along the minus strand of NC_052350.1, from coordinate 44,657,849 downwards.
TAAGAGGATTTGTCTTTCTTAGTTTAGGAAATGACTTCAACTTTAAAGACCGCCGTTGGGAGGCGAGGGAGTCACTTGTCTGGTTTTGCGGTGCACTCACTCCCGTTACGAGAATGAAATGATGCCTCAGCTTGACTCGAGACCAAGACTCCTTACAACTCGCACCAGGTTGGTCTAGTAATTAGGGGGCAGCCGGAGATTGATTGAAAAGGCAGCCTAGCCGCCCCTCCCCCTAGCCACTACGGAATTCTTTTATGTTTTTTGTTTTGTTTTGTTCGTAGGTCCCTTCTTACCCCCCGTATGCTTCACACATTCAGTCTTTCTTCTCCCTTACATGATAGGGCTCTAAAGCCAAGTGCTTACTAACATTGGTTTAATGCTACATTCGGTGTGTACTTCCCATCTACATATAGGACATATAGAAAATGAGGAACAATGGTCTAATCTAATAGAAAATCGGTTATTACCTTGTTACGTGAGGAATCTCCTCTCGCTAAAAGAAATGGACTTGCCCACTTAGTAACTCTCCCTTTTCCTGGGGGGCAGCTAAATTGAGCTTTGTGTCTCCATCAGGGTACCCCACCTGACCGATATATGAGGCCTGCGGACTCACGTTTTACCCTTTAGAGTTATGGTTGGGCTGCGGGATACTTGGGGGGTCGGAGGATTTACTGTCCCTGCACTCCTAGCTACATAAGGCATTCTGCTTCCCCTGCCCTACATTCCTGACTAGGAATGATATAAAGGCCCTTAAGGCGTTCCTTTATGTGTGGCAATAAGTCTCCTACCTTCTAGTCCCTACTAGCTCTCTAAGTTAGGTAGTTTCTCCTTCCTTCGAGCCTGGTCCCAGGGCATCGCTCTTCTAGTAGCAGCAGATTTCGTTCAATATATAGAAGTCATTTTGGGACCATGTCCCCCGAGAAATGACTCGGTCGATATGGCATAAGACGTTTCCTCGTTTCGATCCTTTACTAAGAAAGACCCATGAGTTGGGTATAGGGAATATGATCAAATGACTCTTCGTCTTACAAAATCAAACCTAAAACTTTGTTAGTAAAGAAGGGGATTCTAGAAAAGAAAAGACAAAGATAGCGAGGGGAAGTTGAACAATGTAGCCATAGCTGCTCACCCTTCCTTCGAAGCTGTTAAGCCCACTTCGCCAGTGAGTGGTGTATCCTACTGGTTAAGGCTACGCCCTATGGACATTGGTTACTGGGCTGAAGAATAGATTCGGGAGGGGTAGTATAGCTCTTGCCTAAAGACGATTCGAAACATGCATTATGACTCCAACCATGGAATTCTAACATGAATGTTCGTTGATAAGTCCAAAGAAGGATCCGCGCACGGATCAAGCTTTCAGACTCGCGAAAATAGACTAATACCTAAAATTAAACATTGGATAAATGCCCGGGTCTTGAGATTACTTACTTTCTTGTAAGAGCAGGTTCAAGACTTTATATACACAATTTTCAGTCAATAGTCTGACTATAGGTCTTTTTTAGTTAAAAAAATCTCTTTTTCTTCTTTGTTTGCTTAATAATAACATTTTCTAAATAAAGAGTAAGTGACGTCGAGAACGCTTCTGTGTGGCGAATCCTTAATATCTAATTGAACAAAATTTTCTACGATTATAAAAATAGTATAGTCTCGTACGTTCCGTGGCTTCGGCAGCCCTGTTCCATTAGGTAGCCTCAACTAATAGTAGCAATCGAGAAAGAGAGTTCAAGCTTAAACAGCGGCTAATGTTACATCTTCAACCTTAGTCACTCTGCGCTGTCTTTGGTTTTGAATCTTCTATTCTCTCAACTATCTTTTTCATGACTAATCCATGCTACCTATTTGAGTGCTCTAGGTAGGAGAGGGAGACAAGAACTACATTGCTATACTTGAATTTGACTCAATGCTTGCACTTGGATCTTTCTCCCTTTTCTAATATTCTGAAGAGTTAAGCAAATTTCTTAAGATCATGACAACCCTTAGTCAGAGTACAGACTAAGCTCTGAAACCCTTCAACGAGATGAGATCTTAGAAGGTGCTAAATCAGTCGGTGCCAGAGCGCGCTGAAGCAGGAAGCCGTAACGTCATTTTACTACTCATAGGCGAGATGAATTCCCCAAAGTTTCAGAAGAATAAGGAAAAATGTGATCGGATAATGGTAGTCGTTGTCCGTGTTTGATTGGGAAGTTTCAGGTCGAAAAGTTGCTATCGGTGAAATTCTTTCTCGAATCTCTTATCTTTGTAGAGGTATACCAAGGGAAATGTATGTGATAGCCTCATCAATTGTATGTCAACAGATTGTCACGCCGTATGCCTTATTCATCGTCAGACCGGTCCTAATGGCAAAAAGAACTTTCTCACTTATTGACCTAAAATCTGAGGTTAGCCTTACCTCCTTCGGACCCTTACTTACCTGACAAGACAACTATCAATAATTACCAAACAAGGTGGAAAACGGGTGGGAGAAATAGAGGTTTGGGCTCTAGAAAGATTTGGTGTTGCCCATATTTTACAAAAGATACTTACTTATAAATCAGAGCAGGGCAGGGGCTTCCTCTGCCATCACCATTCGACCCATCCAGTGAGTCCTCGGAGAGGGAAACTGATTCCTTCAGAATATAGGTTTTCTTGGAATCTAAGCAAAATTACCATTTTCTACTAAACAAGTTTCCAAGACAAGCAAATCACACTTACCTTGTTTGGCCTTTTTCTTTTCTGCTAAACATCTGGGGCAGTTCCTTTTCCAGTGTCCATTCTGGTTGCGATGGAAACATTTTCCCTTGTCAACTCTCACTGGTTGTCTAACCCTTGGAGCAATAACTCCTAGGTTAGCAGCAACCTTCCCTTTTCCACCCTTCTTCTTCTTCCACTTTTTGGTGCCGAAGGAAGAATGTACAGACTTATTTCCTGAGGTCGAATCTTTATGGAACTTTTTAGAAGATGAAACAACATTTGTTTCACCCTTCTACTTCTTGATTTTCAACAAGGATTGGAAAGTCTGTAGTTCATTGAGCAAGGTAGTCAGATTGTATTCAATCCTGTTCAGAACAACATTGCTATGGAAGTGCAGAAAACTTTCTGGTAAATATTCTAGTATGATGCTAACCTGGTTGGCCTCATCGATGCTTAACCTATTCATCTCTACCACTTAAAGTGGATCATCTTGTTGAGAACATGTTCTCGAACAAATGCCCCCTCTTGCATACGAACATTGAAAATATACTTAAGAGCATCGTGTCTGAGTTGTGCGGATGGTTGTCCGAACATTCCCTCCAGGGGCTCCATGATCTCACGGGTAGTGAGCATGGCTCATGCTTCTTGGCCAAGACTTTGTTAAGGCTTGCCAAGATATACGCTTAAGCCTTCTCGTTTGCCCTTGTCCAGCGCTCGTATGCTTCCTGAACATTTCGAGGAGCAGTAAGAGGTGGAATGGGAGGACACTCCTCCATCAAGACGAAATGTAGGTCATCGATGATCAAAATCGTGTTGATCGTGTTTTTCCAACTAGCGTAATTTTCGCCAGTTAATTTTTTAGCGGCAAGTAAACTAAGAGTAGCGGTAGCCATATTAAATTGTTGAAAAAGAACAAACTTAATTTAGTTTACTTGTATTAAACCACTTTTAGAAAACCAATCAAGTTTTAGCAAAATAGTCTAGTGTACCCTAAGTGACATTTATTTTACAATAATGGTTCAATTAGGTAGGACAAAAGTCACTGTGGGGTGATCAAGTGCCCTTTCACTAAAATGAGACATTCTCAACCATTAGACAGAAACAACTCCTTGTAACTGTAACTAATAGTCACCATTGTTCGATCCAGAATTTGTTAATATCCTTAACAATTATGTGTAAGTGTAACCCCTCATTTTAGGATCTAGAGTCCTGCGTCAATGAGTCAACCTTAGGGAAAAGTCGATTGGAACAAAAGACTAAAGCAACCCTATCCATTTTTGGAGATCAAATAAAGCGTCATGCGATACTGTTATCCTTTAGAGGGATACCACGATGCCTCGAGGTGATGCATGAAACTTTATCCAACCTAATGAGAGAGACCAAGGGATATGTTGTCACACGTCCCACTCCCACTTATCTCTCAATTCACCTTGGTATTAACCTACCCAAATACCACCCATAGGGTGACATTTATGGTGCCTCAAGGCTGAGAGTAGATCTCACGGTGTGAACTTTTAGGGAGAAACATATAGAGGTAAAAGTGAAGTATCTTATACCCCATTTTCCTCTCACTAAGTGTTCTACCTAGGGTTCATTAACTTAGAAAATTCGACTACTGATTTTATCTAAGTGTTTGTTTAATTTGCTAAAAAAAAACACTTGTCTTTGATGATTAGACAACTTTGATTCAAGTCTTATTAAATTCTTTAATAGATTTTCATCAAATTTGCATGCATGTAACAAATCTATCTAATTCATCTTTCTGGGTAGAGTTCCCAAGCAGGGGTGTGACGTTTCTATCGACTTAAGTACTCCAACCTAGCCAGAACTAACCTTAGACAAAAGGTCCGTTATAGGTACATTTGTTACATATTTAATCTTTTATTAGGAATCAATTTGATCTTATTAAACCGATTTAAAATATTAAACTTAGATTTCTAATCTCATTAGAAACATGATCTTAGGTCTATCTCAATCAAATTTTAAAACATTTTTAAAAAATAATTATAGCCTAAGGTTTGCATGCAATTCTTTATTGTTGATTTTAATTCTAATTTCATTTATTATAACAATTATAAGTAAATGAAACAATTAAAACCAACCATTATATGAATGACATACATAAGTTATTTATAACAATTATAAATTAACCTAAGATAGTGTCATGCTTCATGCAATGTTCATTCATTACTAATATATATAACTTTTATATAATTAAGTAATGAACAATGCTATAGATACATTCCATACAAGCATTCAACCTTATATTGTAACATTTATAATATAAATGATGCATGGACATGCTATAATTCATGCATACATATACTATAACTCTTATATTAATGATGCATGAGCATGCTTTATGTAATTTAAATCATGCATACTAATATATTATAACACTTCTAATATAAAATAATGCATGAAAATAAATGTATAACCTATGGTAGGTTTTAAAACTATATGACATACATTATGGCATATAAAATAAACATACATCATATGTATATTTAAATTAAAGTTGATGGATCGGGATAGAACATCTCCAAAAAGAAATAAAAAGGCTAATCTATTACAAAAATGAGTCCATTAGTTCGGAACAAGTGAACTGGGTCCTGAACCGCTCGCCTTGAACCACTCCATAAAGGACCCTTACAACTGATCGTGTAGAAAACGCCCAATCGTCAAGCAGTGAGGCGTCGAGTATATACGATCGTGTAGCTTATTATTATGCGATGAGCATGAAAGTCTATGCGATCGTGTAGTAACATCCATACGTCGAGTATCACATACTATGCGATCGTGTAGCTAACGACTATGCGATGAGTATGATAGTCTACACAATCGTGTAGCACGCAAGGATGCATCGAGTATTATATACCGCACGATTGTCTACCAAGCGAGCGCCTGCGCGATCATGCAACCAACACAACACAATCGTGTAGCATTAGCTATGCGATCATTTAGCAAATGCTACACGATCATGTAGCAAACTTTACACGATTGCAGAACAAAAACTAAACGATCGTTTAGCTCTAGCTACACGATGCGGCAACCTCCAATTTTCCATTTTGTCTTTTCCATCGAAACGCACTGCAGCCCTTCTTCTGAAGCCTCGCGAGCGACTAAAAAACTTAAACAAATTTACATACTCGATTGCTATTTATTGCCCAAAAACGCAGGGGCCTTTACAATACAACTTTGTAAATTAAACAGAAAACCATAAATAGAGATTTCTATCCCGTAAACATCCATCAAAAATTCATCCACAAATATTTATAATATAAATGCAATGCATAAAATAAAACCCATCAGTACTGCAAACGAATTCAATACAAAAAATGGAATTTGGAATAAGAAACCAACAACCTGACTCTGATACCAATTGAATGAACTAGTATTGAAGAGATCCTTGAGCGGAAGCGGATCGTCCAAATTCCATTAATTATTGAAAATATAATTTACAGTAAACATACAGTAGATATGCATTTAAAGTTAAACTACAACATGCTTTTACAAGAAATAAAGGGTTCAAGATACATTACCCTTGAAGAACCTTTCTTCGTGAAACTCCCTCGAACAGTCACGAGCCTCAAACAGAAACAACAACTCTTGAAAACCTTCTTTAAGATACCTCGAACAGTAACAGGGACACTACCATAAAGAGCCTTTGGTATTCTCGGGGGGAGTGGTAGGCTCTCACTATTTTGGTTAGGAGGGATAGTTTGAGTGTGGAGGAAGTAGATTGAGGATGCTTTCAAGAAAAACACAGAACTTTTCTGTAAAACTCTCAATAGCAAATCGTGCAATCGATCAATCGTTGAGTAAAAAGAAGAAAAACACTTTTCTTTTATTCCTCTTGCCACAAAATCAATAACCACCCACTAAAGTGGTTGGAGAGAAAATAGGGGAGTTATTATTCAAATAATAATAAAATAATATAAAAAAAATATGATAACTAACTTATCATATTATATTTATATTAAATTATATGTTATATCAAACATAACATATAACCTATAGTTTTAATATTGTATCACATATTGTATAAACTATAGTTTCTTTTCACTATTTTATGACATTTAATATAAATCATATTTATATTAAATTTAACAACTATGAATCACATTCATAGAAAATATATTTGAATCTCATTCAAATATTTATTTCCTCTCATTAAACTATAATGTATGAAATACATTCTGACAATTATATCATATATAATTGAAACAATTTAATTATATCATATATAATTAAACCCTCTTATTAATTTGAACAATTTAAATTAACCCAAAACTGATTCTCAACTAAATCGTTCTGAGCTACCAAGGGGACCTTATGGACTTATAGCTTGAAGCTCCAACGGTACATGAATAATTAATTAAACTCTTTAATTACATTATTCATTATCCATTAACTGTCAGACACTCCACTAAAGACCGACATATGCATTCATCGCACCATAGATATATTTATGTGTCCATTGGATATAACCAATCAATAATACAATGACTCTTCACAAACACTCGTAAGTACAACTGGGTCAAATTACTATTTTTCCTCTGTAGTTACATTTAACTTCTTAAGTACCACTGATCCCTCCAACGAACAATAGATCATAGTCCCACTATGACTAAACTCTTTCGAGCCAGGAGAGGGTATGACGTCACATTGTTGAAGACCCAGAATCAGCCCTTAAGGGAGCAATTTATCTACGTACCCCTGCTTTGGAGGAGTGAATTTCATCTTATGTAACTATATTCCCAGCTCTCCAATCAGACGAATTCCCAAAATGGTAGCCTTATTGAGTCGACGATCTGGCCACTCTTACCCATACAAATCAAAAGACCGCCCTCATAAACAGGAGTTCACAACTCACTCAGGATTCAAGTCATATTACTTATGGTCATCTTAGTGAAATGTAAGACTTTATTATGAATGGTGTTATATAATGAGACTAAACATTTCATGGTCCAGTCTTATACAAACTCCTTTGTATAGTATATCCCCGCTCGCATGTCTAATACATGAATGATCAGGATCAGATCCATTTGTAGTACTTTACAACAATTGTAACACCAACAAAGCGAGCCATACTCGTATTATCACCAGGATAAGTTACCCAGCCTTATCCATCTACTACAGATCATTTAGGTTATCATTTAAACATGATCCACCTGTATGTCTCCACATACATGTTTAAGTTACAATGATAACCTTGGATGTTAGTTTATTGGTTTGTGGTTAAATGCAACTAAAATATCACATATATTTATAGTCAAAGTGAATAAAATATCATATATTATTAATCACATAAGAGTTTGTTCATACAAAGTTTACAAACTATAAGACCCTACGAGATTTAGGGCATCAACCCCAACAGGCCACAACCCACGATTGTTGTGCGCTGCTCAGCCTTCCCTTCCCCCGATTCAAGTCGTGCCACCTTGCCTCCCCTCGCCTTCGTTCGCGCTGCCTACGCCCCTATTCTAGCTGCACTGTGACCTTAGTTGTCTCACTCCTCCATCCAGCCACCTCGTTCGATGCCGTCCGATGCTGTCACGTCAGTTTCTTCTTCATGACATTCTTCTGGCCACTGTTCAAGCGTCGTTCGCTTTTGCTATCACAGGATCTATCGATTTGGGTTGGATTTGAAAGATTGAAGGATTTTAAGAGGCCATTAGCATGTTGTCAAGCAAAGTTAAGATGATTTCGGCAAGAATTTTGAATATAATTCAAAGATTGTGGAGATTAGAAAGGGGTTGGTTGCTCGAATAATTGTTTTGGGCTTAAATTCAACGTTTGGAGAGATTTTGAATCAGACCACGCCTTGGGTAAGATTATTTAGAAATATTTGGTAATATTTGGGTGTTTGGAATTAGGTCTTAGTTATAATTTTTAAGCTTGGTTTATGTTTAGGCTTGATTAAGGATTCAAAAATTCCATAAATATTCAATTGCTTTTTGGTTTGACCTAATATCAAGGTAAGTAATCTTACTACTGAAACCGCCTTTGAGCCGAACGATAAAAATTTAAGAATAATTTGAGGATTCTAGGACTGTTATGATCGAGATGTATGACGATAATTAAGCTTATTTTAATTATGTTTGAAGCATGGTATGAGTACGAGCATGAATTAAATTCTTATATGGTTTGTTAAGAGGTTATATGTGTTTGAATTAATTTCATGTTTGTGGGACTATGTTTATGTTGTATGTTACGTTTGATAGCGACAATTACCTCCTACCCATAGCTATGCACACCTCATATTCAGTTATGTGTGCCTTCGAGTCTACTAGTTATTGTGCACCTTCGGGTTCACCAAATTATGTACGCCTTCATGTCTACCAGTTATTGTGCGTCTTCGGATCCACCAGATTATGTGCGTCTTTGAATCCACCAATTATGTGTTTCCTTCGGGATTCACCAGAGGTTTGTGATTTCCTACGGGATTTCACTAATTAATTGAATTAACCCTACCAAAGGTACATCTAACCTACGATAGGGCTGGTTCAATTATCCATTTGATGGATATTCCATGGAAAGTAGAGGTTTATGCATGTCCCACTAGAGAGTGGCATTTAAAGGACATAGATGTTTAACCGGACCTTTGTAGTGGAGTTACTTACTGAGTATTTTGTACTCATTCTTTTTTATGTTTATTTTTCTTCAGGTAAGGGTAAGAATACGCCGGCGAATGACATGCAAAATCTATGATCGAGCCACTGGGACCAGTCATATGTTTCTGCTAATGTTTTCAAGATTTTATGTTTCAAAATTTCTAATCTTATGTTTGAACTTGAAATTTTGATATTTGTGCTTTTAAATTTTCATAAGAAGTTCCTAGTTTTGTTTTATGGTTTTAAGGGTACCCTATTAAATATATTTCAGTTATTTATTTTTATAAAGTTACTTATTTCATAGTATTTAGTTGGTTTTTGCCAAATCATGAAAATATGTTGGTTTGAAATGTATGCATGCATATAGTAACGACCTAGTATAAGTCATAGAGAGTTGGGTCGTTACAGATGTGTTTAATTGACATTTTTTGTTTATGACCTTCTTCTTTAATGACAAAGTATTTTAATTCCATTTATTTAGCACCTTTTAAGTATTTGTCTTTTTTTAAAAGAAGACTGTTGCAGAATTATCACGATAAATTTTCAACTGCTTGACAATACTGTCGACAATTCCAAGTCCCGAAATAAAGTTATGCAACTATAAACCATTAATTGTAGCCTCAAAGCATGCTACAAATTCAACATTCATAGTGGATGCAGCTGTAAACACGGTATCTGATCCAACATTTTTATTTAATTATTTTTTCTTCCTTTATTTGAATGTACTTACTATTTATTTTATTTTATTTTATATTTCATTTCATTTATTTTAATTTAATTCAACCTCTTCTTAATTTTAATTTTAATTATTTATTTAGTAGGTTTGCATCAGTTAGTTATCCATTCACTCGTTTCATTATTTTGATTTTGTTTATTAACATTTGTTTATCATTATTATTCTTATTAGTTTATTTTTTATTTTATTCTATTTTTTATTTTTATTATTTTATTTGTTTTATTTATTATTATTAGTTTATTTTGTATTTCATATTTCATATTTTGTTATTTTATTTGTTTATTTATCTTCTTCTTCTTATTATTAGTTTATTTTTATTTTTTAGATTTTATTTTCTTTTCTTATTAGAGATGTTCGTGGGTTGGGTTTGGTTGAATAATATTTTAGACCCAACCCAATTATTCGGGTTGTAAATTTTTTCAACCCAAATAACCCTCATTAAAAAATGAACCCAACCATGAAATATTTGGGTTGGGTTGGTTCGGGTTACTCAGATCATTTATTTATTTTTTTTTTAATAAAAGTAAGTAAAATGTTAATATGTAAAAATTCGATTTAACTATTTTCATATATTAATTAAGATTAACAACTCAATTTCAATTTATACAATGTATAATCTTTTTTCAAAGTGCAAAAAAAAAAAAAACTATTTTTAAGAGTTGTTGAAGAAAATATTATCCAAAAATCTGATAAAATTAAAAAAAATCAAAATAAATACATGTATATCTAATTGTACATGCAAAAAAAAATTACATTTTAAAGTTAATAATAAGTTCGGGTTGGTTTGGGTTATTTTAGGTGACCATGAACCAATCCAATCCATAAAATTTTCATTTATTTAAACCCAAATTGAACGAGTTGGGTTGGGTTGATTGATTTTTTCGGGTCATCGGGTTTTTTTGAATACTCCTACTTTTTATTAGTTTATTTTTATTTTGTTATTTTGTTAATTCATTTATTATTATTTGTTTCTCGTTTCTTTTCTCCCAACGTTAGTCTTGCTTCCTCCCCAAATGAGCTTTAATCTTCTTCCTTCATTTCTCTCTTCTCTTCATTTGAATTCCTATAAAACACTCAACTCCAACCTCTACACTTCCCCTATAAAATTGTGAACTCATACAGTGGATAAAGACAGAGATAAAAGTTTGATATAGGGGAGAAAAGGGAAAAATGAAAGATTGACAGAGGAGAAAATAAAGAAAGGAGACCAGAGGTTGAGAGTAGAGATTAAAAGATTGGGAGAGTACAGATCGAAAGATTGAGAGAGCAAAGAAAGAAAAGGAGAGAAATCGTTTTGGTTTGGTAGGTTTGGAACTCGACAAATGCTTTGGCGAACTTCGAAACCGCAACCTCTGGCCACTTTCGAGTACCCATGGTTCATGACTCCTCCGGCGACAGTAGCGATTCCGACGTCCTTCCACAACATAGCAGTCTGGCGAACAGCACAACCTCCTCCGGACAAACCTCTGGCAAATGGAAAATTTCACTAAATGACCTGAAATCCAACAACTTTTCTACCAATGACATCTTAAAAAATTTTCTACCACTTACCGTTTTCCATGCGAAATTTCAAAATTACCTCAGTTTTAAAAAAGCCTTCAGACTGTACGGTGAACGCATCTATACGAATACTTTAAGCGAGCATTTAGATATTACTAAGCGATCGAATAGATATTACTAAGCGATCAGAGAGATATTACTAAGCGATCGTGTAGAAAATACTAAATGATCGTGTAGCTATCCACTATAGTTTTTATTAAACGATTGTTTAGAGAATACTAAACAATCGTTTAGCTAATGGTTCCGATCGTTTAGATATCCACTATGCGATCGTTTGGCTAATACTAAGTGATCGTTTAGGTTTTGTTATGCGATCGTTTAAATAATACTAAGCGATCAGATAGATATTACTAAGCAATCAGAGAGATATTACTAAACGATCGTTTAGCTAACTATTACGCGATCGTTTAGATATCCGTTACGCGATCATGTAATAATTTATAAAGTGATCGTTTGGTTAATACTAAGTGATCGTTTAGGTTTTGTTATGCGATCGTTTAGCTAACTATTACGCGATCGTTTAGTTTTCGTTTAGATAAATTTGTGCTAAATTTGTAGAATACAATTGGTGATGTACATTTAACTAAGCAAATAAATAACTAAGCAATCTTTTAGATAAATTTGTGCTAAAACTACATATTGTATAGTGTATTTGGTGTTGTACAAAATATAATTGGTAGTAAATTATAAATGATTGTGTAGTAAATTATAAACGATCATGTAGTAAATTATAACGATTGTGTAGTAAATTATAAACGATCATGTAGTAATTTAATGCTAAACGACACTTATTATGAAAGCGATCTGAGAGAAGAAATCGTACATTGAATGAAGAGCCGAAGAAACCGTTGAAGGAAGAAGAATATGGACTGAATCCGACGATGAAAGCTATGAGAGAAAGCTACTAGGGAATCCGAAGATGTTGGGTTGAAACTCTGAGAGAAAGCTACGAGAGAACAATGAGAGAATTTCGTGGGAAGTTCGACGACAGAAAGTGAATAATGAGAGAGACGTTCCATTCTCTTCAGAATATTAGTTGGGAATAAATGTTTTGGTGGAATGTTAGTGGTGTATTGAATGCATATTGAATGAAGGACCGAGAGAATCGTAGAAGGAAGAAGAAATGTGGCGGTCTGAAGGCTTTTTAAAAACTAAGGGTAATTTTGATATTTCGCATAGGGAAAAGGTCAGTGGTAGAAAAGTTTTTAGGAAGAAGTCATTGGTAGAAAAGTTTTTGGGTTTTGGGTCATTTTGTGAAATTTCTCCCAGAAAATCCTTAGTTACACATTTGAAATATAAAGGAAAAAAAAAAAAAAGGAAAGAAAGAGGAAGGTAAAATCAAGGAGAAAGGGAAGAAGATTTTTAATAAAGGTAGTGGGACCCACTTATTTTTATATTATTATTATTTATTTAAGGAAAAAAATATCTTTTGGGTTTAGTTTTTATTTGGTCCTTAGGTTTTCAAATGTTACACATTTGATCCATAAGTTTTGAGTTTTGTTTCAATTTAGTCTCCAAGTTTAAAAAATATTGTGATTTTACCGTTGAGATTTGAGTTTTGTTTTAATTTGATCATTGAGTTTCAAGATTTTACATTTTTAACCGCAATTTTTTTATAAAATACTCACTTTCAATCATTAACTTTAATTTCTATAAATTAATTAAAAAAAATTATGAAGTGAAATTTTAAATTTAATTTTAAAAGTGATAAAAAAATAGTGAAATTTAATTAATTATATTTCTTTTAGTGATTTTTAATTTATTAACATAAATTAATATTAAAGATGAAAATGAGTATGAAGTGAATAATCAAGGTTAAAAATGTAAATCTTGAAACATAGAGACCAAATTGAAGCAAAACTCAAATGTCAAAGATGGTAACCTTTTGAAAATTGGGAACCAAATTGAAACCAACCTTAGAACTGTAACATTTTGAAACCTATGAATTAAATATAAACTAGATTCAAAACCTAAGGATCAAAAAGATATTTTCCCTTTTATTTAATAAATGCAGTCAACCCCATCTATTTTATTATTATTATTATTTATATTTAATTAATAAAATATGGTGGATCTCACTATATATATATATATATATATATTATATATATATATATAATATAGGTATGATATATTCCTTTTTCCTTCGTCTTTTCGATTTCTACGCTTATTTTATTTTTTAATCTAATTTTTACCTTTCTAAAAGATCTATGTTCTATATTTTCTTAAAGATATCTTTGAATATTTTTTTAATTTTCTTTTTTTTACCATATTCTATCTTTGACTAATTATTGATCACTTAGAGTCCGTTTGATAATGTTTTCGTTTCTTATTTTTATTTTTTTATTTTTCAAAAAACTGACCATAACAATTGTCGTTTTCTTTTCCTAAAATTTGAGAAATGTTTCCACAAATTAGAGAAGCTATAAGGTAGTTTGTCTCTCTATGTTTTTTAGTTTTTATGTTTTCTCGTAAATTTTATAACCTTGGTCAGCTGGTAGGAGGGCGAGCCTGGTATCCGTCACACTTCAAGGATGGGAGATCGATTCTTGGGAAAGGGTTTTATTTTATTTTTCTATTTTTCTCTTATATTTCTATTTTTTAAATATTAATTTTGTTATATTTCTTCTATATTTATTTATTTTTGGTTATTTATATGTTACTTAAATTTTAAAATTTAAAATTTCCAATATTTAGATTTATGTATTATCTTGATTTTCAAAATTTTAATATATATATTTAAATATTTTTTGAATTTTGAACTTTAAAATTTACAATATGCATGTTAATATGTAATTTCAATTTCAATTTTTGTTTTTTATTCTAGTATACCTAAAACTGATTAGAATTTTACGATATATAAATTTTGTATATTAAACATTCATATAACTTCACTTAAACATTTTTTTAACTACGATATTTACGTAATAATATAATTGAGTTGCATTTGAGTCTGAAGAAAATTTTTAAAAAAGATCCTTTGAGCGGAAGTAGAGATCATCTCAAATTCCATTTTTATTAAACATAAAGTTTTACGGTAGAACAACAACTAGATATACAATTACATAAAATTACAACATGTTTAAAATAAATACAAAGGACTTCAGAAACACTTACCTTTAAAGAACCATTTCTTCAAGAATTCCCTCGTAAAAGTCATGAACGGAACTTCGCGGATCTCCTTCTTCAAGAATGGACACCACCACTTAAGAGCCATCTGTATTCTCTTGGGATAAAGAATTCAAGCAAGAGTTGTGGGCTTTACTTGAATTCTTTAAAGAGGGAAGGATATGGAGAGGAGGAGAGGGATGAGAAGAACTTTTCTTCCCTGTGTGTTTTTCCTTAGAGAGAACACTTCTCTGAAAGAATTTAGGAAGAAGATGATTCATCCAACTTCTTGAATCCCATGTAAGTTAATTTGAGAGAATGGGGAGGGAGTTATAACTTCTTCCATTTTTATTAATTCCAATTAAATTTTATATACACTATATGTTATATCAAATATAACATACAGCCTATAGTTTTATATTACATCAAATACAACATAAACTATAGATTTTATTCTCTCTCAACTATACATGACATTTAATATAAATCACATTTATATTAAATCCACTTATATGAATCACATCCATATAAATGATATTTGGATCATTTCAAATATTTAATTCCCCTCAATATAAATTATATTAATTACATGAATCTCATTCATACAATTGGTATTTGAATCATATTCAAATTCATCTCATATTACCTTCAAATATAATGTATCAAATAAATTATATTAATTATATCACATATATAATCAGTTTAATTAATTATATCATATATAATTAATTCCTTCAATTAACAAAGATTAAATCCTTGTTGAACTATATAGGGGACCTTATGAACCTGTAGATTGAAGCTCTTTAATTAATTAAACTCTTTAATTAAATCACCCAACATCCGTTAACTGCCGGTCACGCCACGAAAGATCGAAAGTTGCACTTTTCGCACTACAGATAAATTTATGTGTCCATTGGATATAAACAATCAACAATGCGATGACCCTTCACAAATTAGTCGTAAGTACAACTAGGCCAAAATATCTGCCCCTGTAGTTACAACTAACTCCTTAAGTACCACTGATTCCTCTAATGAACAATAAGTTATAGTCCAACTATGACCAAGTTTCTTTCGGACTAGGAGAGGGTGTGGCTACTATGTTCAAGTCCCAAAATCAACTGGGAGCAATTTATCTACTTGCCCCTGCATCGGGGATTGAGTGAATTCCGTCTTGTGTAGTTGTGTTCCAGTTCCCCAGTCAGACGAATCCCCAAAATGGTAGGCTTGTTAAGTTGACAATTTAGCCACTTGTCATACAAATCAAAGGATTACCTCCATAAGCAGGAGTTCACAACTCACTCAGGATTCAGGTCCATATCACCTATGTTCGTCAAGTCTCTATTATTAACGGTGTTATATAAAGAGACTAATGATTTTGTGGTTTGATCTTATACAAACTCTTTGTATAGGATACCCCTGCTCTCATGTCTCTACATGAATGATCAGGATCAAATCATTTGAAGCACTTTACAACATTTGTAACACTTACAAAGCGGGTTGTATCCGTAGTGTCACTAGGATAAGGTATCCAACCTTATCCATCTATTACAGACCATTTAAGTTATTATTTAAACAAGATCCACTTGTATGTCTCTACACACTTGTTTAAATTACATGAAATAATCTCAGATCTTAGTTTATTGGATTGAGTATATGCTGATAAAATAATACTTATTTTATTAACAACAATATGTTTATACAAAATTTACAAACTACGAGATTACAAAGAGAATTAGGACACCGTTTCCAACAAAGTCGACTTCATTTAAGATGAATGATTCGGGTGAAAAATAATATTACATATCAAATTTGAGCAAAATTTGAAAGATAAAAACAATAGTTGTATTGTTGTCGTTAGTTTTGCTTTAAGAATGATTTCTATTCAATAATGTAAATTTTAATTTTTTTAATATTTTATTACATGTTATATGTTTTTTATTTTACACAAATAAATTATATTTAAACCATTAATTGACTCTTACAAAAAAACAAGAAATACTTATCAAATAAGATTTTGTTTCTGTCAAAGAAACAGAAATAATACTATGATCTCAAATAATCTTTGTGTTTGCATCTTGATTGCATCCTCTCATTTTTAATACCGAGTTTCTCACTTAGATTAGAATCACACATAAAAATTTGGAGATTTTGTTGGGTTGACCTTTGGGAGAGTATAATTGCACATATGTGAGCATATGATATCCTCATTCAGTTAGTTGATTGGTTATTTCATAATATTAAACTAATTTAAGACCATTAATCTTTCTAGGATTTATCTTCATATCATTTCTGACATTCCTAAAAAATAATCAAATCACTTGCAACGTTTTTCTCCACCATTCATATCTAAGGTTTAGAGTACTTGTAGAATAAGATATTGTCTCTAGTATCTCATGTAAGCACAAGATTCATTTAGAATAAAAAGGGTCATGTATATCTATGTTCATTTCATATATGATTTTAGATGAATTCCAACTATCACATAAAACTCTCATGCTGCATTTAGGGTCTGACATCACATCTACATGCATGGTTTGAAGTCAAAATTTGAAAAGACATTGTCATTTTGTTTATATGCACAATCATCTCCATTTTGCCAAAAAAAAAAAAAAAAAAAAAAAAAAAAACACACACACATTTCCTTTACCTTTCTTTTAAAACAAAATAGCTCAACGACCACATGTTCCATTCTTATAAAGTAAAAGTCACTCATCATTCTAGGCATTAATCACTTATTATTCTTACAAGGTAAAAGGCAAAACAATGAAAGAATAAAATGATGAGTTAAAAATATGAGACGAGCTATTGACCAGATCAAGAGTGAGTCATAATGATCCAAAATGTGGAGCTTGGAAGTTAAGCCAAACTCGATAGAAAATTTTGAGATTTCAAAATTTAGAAATAATGAAAATGAGGCAAGACATTGACAAGATTCAAAATCAAGGGGTAAAATTCTTCGATGATTTTGAGAATATTAAAAAAACTACAAACTATTAAGTCGGATACTCATTGCATAAGGTAGAGCTATCAAAATCGAACAAAAAAGAGTATTCTGAAAAAGTTATTTCCAATGAAGCTTGAAGATAATGAAGAAATTTGCTTTCAAAGACGTGAGCATAATAGAAACATAGATCGGGACAATTTGAACCTTCACGAAATGGAGAAGAACATAGAAGACCTAAAAGGGAAAGATATAATTATGCAAGTGTCAATGCTTTTAAAGGAACTCACAATTTAATCAATCCCTAATAGCAATGAGGATTTAACAAAGAAAATAGATAGAACCCAAGTAGTCGTTTCACATCCCAAGATGAAGTGTAATACATGTGCTCCTGGGTATCCATATGTTGTGCAATAGAATACAAGACCAAAGAAGCGAATTACTCCTTACAATCATGAAACAAGGAAATAAAGAAAAGAGGAAAACTATGATCCCATCCTAATAACCTATACCGAGCTTTTACCCTCATTATTTCAAAATCGCCTATTAACTCCAACTCCTATGGAGTCATAGCGACCACCCTATCCATTATGGTATGACCCAATTGCGAGTACCATGTAGGAGCTATAGGAACTGTCTTAGCCTTAAACATAAAATGCAAGCTTTGATTAAAGCATGTTGGCTAAATTTTTCAAGTGGCGAACACTGGAATTTGAAGTTTGCCTTTATTTTAATTAGAAGTATTTAGTGTATTTGATTATGAAAATCAATATAGATCTTTGATTCTCTTCCGTTATTAATAAAGTTGATTTCTTTGAATTCTTTATAAAAATTCAGAAAGCAATAGAGTGACATTAAACCATGTCTTAGCTAAATGCTTGAAATAGTGAGAATATATGAAGTTGAGCTATTTTGTTTTTCTAAAAGAGGTCAAAATTTCATTATGCATTCAAGCATTATTCATATCATAACACTTGCATTAGGAAAGGTTTCTTTGAATTTTTTCTTCATTGGAAGTAAAATGAAATTACATACTTCTTTTAAATATTTTTGAAAGTGAAGTGTTTTTAAGTTTACTCTAATCATTTTTGTCATTTAAAATCTTAGTTAGATTGTCTTGAGCAATCATGGTTTGTTGTCATTTGGAAGAAATATGAAAAAAAAAAGGAAAAAAAGAAGAAAAAGGAAAAAAGAAAAAAAAATGTTTTAGTACTCTTACTGAGTATAAAGGAAAAAAATCAAATACCAACATTTTATTCCTTTTTCTGAAACTTCGTCGTTGAACTAAAATCCTATTTATTTTTTTTTAATTATTATTATTATTATTTTAAAATCTTGACCTTCACAATTCTCATGTGTTAAGCCTTACTACCACACTTCCAAACAAGGCTTTAATTACCATACTGGGACAAACATCCCTCTTAAAGGTGAAAAATTACGCACTATATATAACTTTGTGCCTAGCCAACTCTCATCAAATGTAGTTGTATGGTAAACCTCTATATTTTTCTAAATGAAATTCTTTTGCTAGCATGTGACAATAAAATGTGGGCAAATATTTCAATTATCCACCCAAATCAAGAGGGCTTCAAGGATAATAAAATAGTATCACTACAAAAATTTTGGACTTTAATGTCAGTTGGAAAAAGTGAAACCGGATGTATAATGTCGGTTTTATTTTTTTTTTTTAAAAAAATAAATCTTTAATGTCAATTTTAAACCGACATTATAGGTATACCTTTAATGTCGGTTTAAAACCGACATTAAAGATCCGCTTTTCTTTTTTTTTTTTTTTTTTTGTTAAAAAACAAAACCCATTCCCCCCCATTTTTTTTTTCATTTCCCGCTCCCCCCTTTCATTCCCAGACTTCCCTATCTATCCCTTTTCTAAACCCTATTTTTCCCATCATCGACTACCGCCGCTCGCCGTTCCTGCTCGACACACGCCGTCCCTTTTCGTGCAACCTAGCGTCGTGCAACCCACACTGCCCAATCGCCTGCGTCTCATCAATCGCCCGAATCTGCTGCGTCCAGGTCCATTCTTGGCCCAAATCTGCTCTGCATCTCATTAGTCGCCCGGATTTGCTGGGTGCCACCAGGTCCATTCTTGGCTCAGATATGCTCTGCGTCTCATCAGTCGCCCGCGTTTCATCAGTCGCTTAGATCTACTGTGCGCCGTCGCACCCAATCGCCCACGTCTCCTTCGTTGTTCGCGTGTCTTTGCCGTGGGCGCCACCAGGTCCGTTCTTGGCTAGCTGCCGCCAACCCATATCTACGTGCCACCAGGTTCAAGTAGATTGCATTGTATTTTTCTCTAAATTCTTGGTAAAAAAAAATATGGATTGTCTCTCGGTAAAGCTTCTATACAATCTTGAAGCCATCTCTTGTCAGAAGTTTTAATGATTTTTGCCTCAACATTGAGAAACTGAAATAGAAAGGCATCTTGGTTCATGGAAATGCTCTTACGTGTAGCCATGTGGTGAAGATCAGTGACTGAACTTGAAAAAATACAAAGTAACCTTGAATGTAAATATTTTCCATGGTATTACAAATTCCTTGAATTTATATAGCATGATCTTTAGTTTTTGTGGAAAATTATGTCAAATGAACATCTAGCATGTTTCTTTGAGTGATAATGTTAAGTCTAACAAAGGGGGAAAAACTCGAATTATGCAAGAAAATATATTAAAAAATAGTTCATATTGTTTTGTTTGCTTTCCTGATTTTCTTATGCTTTCAAATGTATCTTTTATTTTCAAATTTATAAGTCTGGCTATGATATTAGGATGAAGCAGGAACTGTAGCTATTAAAACTGTGGAGCTTGATGCTTCTCTTGGAGGACGTGCAGTGCAACACAGAGAAATTCAAGGCCACGAATCAGAAAAATTCTTGTCATACTTCAAACCTTATATCATACCATTGGAGGGAGGTATTGCATTTGGATTTAAGAAACCTGAGGAAGAACAATTTGAAACACGATTATATGTTTGTAGAGGAAAGCGAGTTGTCCGAATGAAACAGACACTTAATTTTTCTTTCCAGGAGTTTGTGTATCCAATAATGTCTCTTCCAGTGACATGGAGTTTTGATGTTTATTTTTGCATTTGGTTATCCAGGTTCCTTTTGCTTGTTCATCACTAAATCATGATGATGTGTTCATCTTAGACACCAACGGCAAGATATTTTAGTTCAATGGTGCGGATTCTAATATCCAAGAGAGGGCAAAAGCTTTGGAAGTGGTCCAATTCTTAAAGGATAAAAATCATGAGGGGAAGTACGATGTTGCAATTATTGGTAGGAATAGAAGATACACTGTTGTTCTGATCCTCCCCTGTTTCAGTCATTCCTTGCCCCTTTCAAAATGAGCCAAGCCATAGTTACAATGGTAAATTTTCTTGTATAACTTTTCTTTCTTTTTTGGATGTTTATAGGTTATAAGTATTGTTTTTTAATGTTTGAAGATATCTTGTCTTAGTCTTCTTTTTGTATATGTGTACTGATATTTGCTAACACAGCTGTTATTTTCTCCCTAATACAGCCAAGTGTTACTTTGAAGCATGCAAAGGAAGGAACAGAGAGTTCAATCTTCTGATTTGCACTAGAGGAAAACAAAGTTACAACAGTAAAAAAGTATCCCAGGATATTGTCAGGGATCCCTACTTGTATGCATTTTCATTCACTAGAGGTGACATGTGTTATCTTTTTAAGTTACAAAAAAGTTCTCATTTGGCATTTAACTATTACCATTACTGACTTTCCATTTTGACTGCTTCCATTTTGATGGTTGATCTTCACATTTGTCCTTACAGGAAAGTTCCAGGTGAATATTTAAATTCTTGTTAATGAAGAAGTTAAACCAGATGCAGTGTGATGATCTTATATTTATCATGCGCAGGTAGAGGAAATTAACACCTTCTCTCAAGATGATCTGTTGATAGAGGATATCTTGATACTTGACACTTAAGCTGAAGTGTTTATATGGATTGGTCAATCCGTTGACCCCAAAGAAAAGCAAAATGCTTGGAAAATTGGTCAAGTAGGAGTCGAGAACTATATTTTGTACACTTCAAAGTTCAATTATCATTCATGCTATTTTCGTTTTTTTCCCAGAAATATGTGGAGATGGCTGCATCTTTAGAGGGATTGTCTCCTAATGTGCCGTTATATAAAGTCTCTGAAGGAAATGAACCATGCTTCTTCACAACATATTTTTCGTGGGATTGTACTAAGGTTGTTGTATGTGCTCAAACCATGATTACTTTTTTATTGCCTAATCCTATAAATCTTACAAACTTTAATAAATTTTATGCTCAGGTAAGTTTTTCAGAAAAAATAGTAGTTTGAATACTTTAGTGTTGGCCATGAAATTTTGATAAAATGATCACTTCCATTCACTTGAAATTTTGAATACTCAGGCAAGATGTCGGTCCTCAGACTTGCCTCATTTTCAGTGTTGATGGTTCTAAACTTGCTACTTGTGGGGTCGTAAGGACAAACCTGTTATCTAGTTCAGGGAATTCATGGTTCTTTTTTATTCTTGTCTTTCTCAAAAATACTGTGGATTTATTTTGACATCAAATTACCTATAAAATGGACATCTCAGAATCTTGGAGTGGCCAAGCTTGCGCCCCATTTTAGATGAACCAATTGCGCATAAATCTGTGAGGGATATGGACTTTAGGTGAGCCATGAAGTACGATGATATCAGTGGTAACAAATTAATTAGCAAGATAATTTGAAACAATTCAATAGTCTATGTTCTGTCTTTTCAGAATGTATAGATAGAAATTTAGCTGCAAAAGCGGAAATTATCCATGGACATATCGTAAAAACTAGGACTCATGAAGACTTATTTGTAATGACTTTTCTTGTTAACGTTTATGCGAAATGTGGAGTCATGGAAATTGCTTGCAAAGTGTTTGATAATTTGCCTAGAAGAAATATCATTGCATGGACAACTCTAGTGACTGGTTATGTTCAGAATTCACAGCCTTTGGTTGCTTTTCGAGTCTTCATAGAAATGTTGGGAGGTTGTCTGAACGAGCAGTTTCAACTAATGGTTGGGGGCTTGCATTTAGAGCTTGTGGAGATAGGCTTATTGTTATTGGTGGACCAAGGGCCATGGGGGAAGGTTATATAGAACTCAATTCATGGGTTCCAAGTGAAGGACCTCCAAGGTGGGATTTGCTTGCAAGGAAACCATCTGCAAATTTTGTGTATAACTGTGCTGTGATGGGATGTTGAAACTTTAAAAAAAATAAAAAAAAAAGACAAAAAACCAACGTATTCTACTATGCTCTCCATTTGATGGTGTCTCCCACTTCAACTTGCAGATGAATTGCTCAAGATGAGTTTGTTTTCTTTCTTCTACACATGATGAGTTATTTCTCATACTCTCTTCAGATATTTTCAATCACTGTGCAGGGAGGCGTGGGGAGGAATTAATTTTACTCGAGATTTTATAGAAAACTTTCCATGGAAGGAGATCTTAAAAGGAAAAAAAATATATATATATCATTTATTCTTTCTCAAAGACAAATTATATATATATCATTTATTCTCTCAAAGACTCATTTTTATTGTTCTTCCATTGGTATTGCATCCCCACCCCCCAATTATTGGCTTGAGATATTACAAAGATTGATTTCTTGTTAGGACAGTTATCATAGTTCCCAATAATTCAGTACAATAGAAATTCAAGGTGCTCGAGTTTGTAGGTCGCACTATGGTAGTTTGTGGGTTATTCATGCACTATGGTAGTCTTTGTGACAACTTTTGAGGTTTGAAGTATACTGTGAGCTAAATTTGCTTATTGATGTATGTATTCTTAAAAATTTTCCATCGTCTTCGTATCTCATATCTAGGTAACCAAGCTTCTCTTCTTCAAGATCTTGAAAAAGAAGATTCTCTCATTTATTCAACTATTGAGTTTTCTTGTTTTGCA
>NC_052350.1:44592067-44634267 GCF_009727055.1 Benincasa hispida | reverse complement strand
TGCAACAAAGGAGTAAATATTTGGTATCGCAACCTCTTTATGCTTTTTCTTGGGGAACTTTAGATCCAACACATTCACTACAAGAATTTTGCCTTGAATGTACCATTTATGCACATTCCCAATAAACACGGTTAGTTGAATATGAATTCTCATCACATTTTCACTTTCAATCCTTTGTCTTAAACCTTTTTTGTTATGATCCTTTGAACAACAGTGGTCAGACAAAGATGCCTATAACCAGACACTGCTGAAGCTAGGGGGTTGGTTCAAGAAGAATTATGAAGGGATCCATACTTACCAAGTGGAGAGAGACAGTAATCTCATAATGTTTGTAAAATCATAATGTTTGTATTACTTGTAATTTGTATTTTCAACACCTGAATTATTGTACAGCCTTTTAAATTATAATTTTATAGCAGAATTTGTGGATTAAATATAATAGATTTACAATCCATACATGAATAATATGTCATAGCTACAACGTTCAATGATGATGTGCCATGTTATACTTTTTGACCAAAAAATGGATTCGGCAACGGAATTTAAAAAAAGGGATAGATTCGGGCTTCAATGTCGGTTAATAATTAAAAAAAAAAATAGAGGCTTTAATGTCGGTTGGAAATTTCACTGAAGGTCTTTAATGTCGGTTGTCAACCGACATTAAAGCCCTTTAATATCGGTTTAAAATCGACATTAAAACCCAAATTTCTTCTAGTGTATCGAATTCTTACGATGTGTTGCTTCATAACTATGACTTGTAATTTTCCACATTTCTTCATTTTTCACTTCATTTAATTCATATATAAATTCTTGTATTAATTCCTATCCTTGTCTTTCTCTCTTTCATCAAATAGAGAGTAATTCCAAGACCAAAGATAAGGTTTTGAGAACTAAGAAGTTAGTAACTTGAGAATAAGCTTTAAAGTCCCAGTTCTCTTCAATGAGTTTCTTTTAAGGGACAACCTTTGCATGGTACCAAGGAACATCAACAATATGACGATTAATGTTACAAATGAAGATCTGTACAATATCAGTATCTTTCATATCTGATTGAGCCATTTTACCAAATCATATCAAAGTAGACTGGCTATCTAAAAAGTTAAAAAAAAAATCATGAAAAGGCCATGAAGTCAAACTACAAGATTGGAACAGTCAATGTAGAGCAAGAAGCTACTTTATTCAAAGGATCTGCTTTGCAAATCATCAAATTAAGGCAAAGTCTTCATTTTTACATTGGGTCAAAGCCTTCATTATTTTACTGCCAAAGTCATCATCCTCAAACTGAGGCAACACCTTCACCGCTTCAATTGAGCAACGTCCTTATTATTTTATTAGCAAAGTCATTGTCATCGTATTGGGGCAAAGCTTTCACTACTATACCGAGGCAAAGCCTTCATGGTTTTAATGGCGAAGCCATCATCATCAAATTAGGGAAAAAGTCTTCATTATTTTACAAGTAAAACCACCGTCACGAAATTGGGACAAGACCTTCACTGCTAAAATGAAATTTAAAGACCAAGTTATGGTTGAAAGAATTACATTTTTCTTGCAAGGGACTTCAATTTTCAATGATTTTCACATTCAAAGAAAAGTTGAGCCACATTTTCATCGAAGAATTATGCTAAAGAAATTAAGCTCGGAAGATGTTATTTTATCAAACACCTTAAGTGGACTAAAAAAAAGGATGCACGTATGAGATGAACTCTTGAGAAGCTACTTTTAGTTCTCATAATTGTTGAAATTAGATCACTTTGATTTATTCACTTGATCATATTTTGTTATCCCATTCAAAAGTTGAAAATTACAACCAGTCTCTTATATTCAAGAGATTTTTTATACACGTGTTCATCTTTAGAAAGAGAGTTTTTGTTATGCGTCGATTGGCTTATCCAACACTTGGCTTCCAACTAAATTCATATTCTTACTCAATCTTCTAATCTACTATGAGGCTAATGTTACAAAGTGGTTTAATCAAGTAAGATGCTCCATATTTCTGAAAAATCATTTTCATAATGTAATTAATTATTTTAAGCTATGTCCATTTTCTTTAATGTTGGTTGAATCAAACCTTGCTATTTAACTGAGGTTGAAGCTTGGTCGATTCAAGTCCGCTTACTTTTTATCAAATCAAACTTTGCTATTTAGTTGAGGTCGAAGCCTTGTTAGGCCATGTCCATTTTCTTTGCTTGGTTAAATCGAACTTTGCTATGTAGTTGAGATCGAAGCCTGGTCGAGTAAGATCTATTTATTTTTTTATTGGTTAAATCGAACATTGCTATTTAATTGAGGTCGAAGCCTGGTCAAGTTAGGTCATTTGCTTTATTGTTAGTTAAATTGAACCCTATTCTAGATAAAGTGGTTGAAGTCTAGTCAAATTTGGTCCATTTATTTATTCTGTTGTTCAAATAAACTATATTTGGTTGCTTTCCACTAACATTTCATTGTTTTTCAAATTAAACATTCGCCTTCCTAATACTTTGTTTTTTCCTTTGTGTATCCTTTCAATCATTAATGGATACACAAAGGGGGCAACTTTAGACATCATATTTGGTCTGAAATTTTTATTTAATCTTTTCTTTCTTTCTTTCAATGTACTTATTATTTATTTTATTTTGTTTTATCTTTCCATTCCATTTATTTAAATTTTATTGGGAATGACCTAAACTCGTAGTTCGTAAATGTTGTTAACATATTATATTTATCAATAAAAATGTTGTTGAATTTTTTATTCAATAAATTACTATTGATATTGCATCATTCTATGAAAATCCAATAAACGAATCCATGGCTATAACATGAATATGTTAACTTTATGTGGTACATAAAAATGGATCAAGTTTTAGTATGTAGCCAAAATGATCTATAAGTATACAGATGAGATTAGGTACCTCATCCTGATGACACAATTGGATGTGACCCATTTTGTATACTGATACAAATGATGTAATCCAAAAATCATTCATGTAGAGACAAATGAGTGGGGGCATCCTGTACAATGAGTTTGCATAAGACCGAACCTCGAAATAGTCACTTTTCTTTATAACAACCGTTTACTGTTAAAACTGACTATCTCAAACTCAATGACCTAGGGTAACTCGATCTTAATCCTGAATTAACTATCTGTTTATTCGAGATTATCCTTTGATCTGCATAGGTGAGAATAGTCCAACAACATTGCTCAATAAACCTCCCATTTTGAGGATAAGACCGGATAGATAGCTGGGAACATAGCTTTGCAATATGGAATTCACTCCTACCTAATTTAGGATTAGCAGACGGGTTGTTCTCTTAAGCATTGATGTCTTGTCTTGAACAACGGGATCCACCCTTTCATGGAAGAGGGAGTTATGATTTATAAGTTGGACTATAAATCAATTGTTCAATGGGGGATTAGTGGGAGCTTAAGGAGAAAGATGTATTTACAGGGGTAAAATGGTAATCTTTGACCCAGCTGTAAATACTAACGACTTGTGAAGGATTGACTTACCAATTATGGTTAAAATGGACAGAAATATATCTACAGTAAGGAGAGTGCAATTATCGAGCTATAGTGAAATGTCTTGGTAGTTAACGAATAGTGATTAATTATGTTTAAATAGTTTAAACCAATTATTTACAAGTCGTTGGAGCTCATGATCTATAGGTCCATAAGGTTCATAAGGTCCCTCTACTAGCTCATAATTTGGATTAGTAAATTGAGTAATCTTAATAAGATTTGAAATTAAGGTTTAGAATTTGAAATGTTCAAATTCAATTAGGGTTTCTATTTATTGTATTTGATACAATTAAAATGTTTAATTTTATCGAAATTAAACGAAATTGGAGAAATGATTAATGTTTAAAATATGATTTAAATATTAAATGTATAATATTAATTTCATTATGATGGAATTGTTTATTTATTAATTTAATACTAGATATTAAATTAACAAAATTAATTAAAAGGATTAATTAATTAGTTTTATTAAAAAAATAATTTTTATAAAACTAATAAATGAAATTAAATAAGTTTAATTTAGAAAATAAAAAAATCAAAGTGGAGTGGAAATCTCCACTATGGTATAAGCCACCTATTCACTTAATTCCATTTTCTCCATGAAGAGGAGCTGACCTTTATACAAGCTATGAATTTGCATCATGAAAGTTCTATAAATTGAAGTGCTTAGCTGAATAATTGATTCATGCTTACAAGAACTTCTTGAAGAACTCTGCAGAAATCTATTACCCTCTAAACTCTCTTTATATCTTATATACATCTAGCTCAATTTATTGTTTCCACCACGTAATCCTTGTAAGAGAATAGTAGAGAAGATCCTCATGGTGGTCTACTTAAAGATTGAAGCTCTTTCACGTGGAACTCAGCTGGTATTGAAGAGGATTCTTCAAAGGTATTGTGTTTAGCAAACTTTCTTTTGTTACTTTGAAGCATGTTTTAAACTCAAATTAAGTATAATTAGAGTACTTATTGATTCTATTTTACGTTAAGATACTCTAACAATTTAATTTCTTCTTAATTTTAATTTTAGTTTTATTTTTTAAGGTTTGCATTAGTTAGTCATCTATTTACTTGTTTCATTATTTTAATTTTGTTATTAGCATTTATTTATCATTCTTATTCTTTCTTATTTTCTATTTTCTATTTTCTATTAGTTTTTCTTATTATTCTTAATAGTTCATTCTTATTTTATTTTCTATTTTCTATTTATGTTATTTTATTTGTTTTATTTATATTTTCATTATTATTATTGTTATTTATTTTTGTTTTATTTTGTATTTTATGTTTATTATTTTTTTATTTGTTTTATTTATCTTCTTATTCTCAATATTAATATATTTTTGTATTATCTCTTTTTATTTTCTATATTTTCCCTATTAACTAACCAAGTTAAGTTATAAATAAAAAAGAGGAATTTTACTCCCTTTTTATTTTCTATATTTTCCCTATTAACTAACCAAGTTAAGTTATAAATAAAAAAGAGGAATTTTACTCCCTTTTTATTTTCTATATTTTATTTGTTTTATTTTATCTTATTCTTATCATTATTAGTTTATTACTAGGTTTGTTTTCAAATATAGTAAAATGAACCAAAATATTTACAAATATAGCAAAATGTCATAGTCTATCAGTGATAGACATTAACAGAAACCGATAGACTACTATCATCTATCGTTGTTAGATATTGATAGATGTGTATCAGTGTCTATTGGTGTCTATTACTGATGGACTGTAACATTTCTCTATATTTGAAAATATTTTTTTTAGTAGTTTTACTATTTAAAACATCCCATATTTTTATTTTCTATTTTTCTATTTTTGTCATTTTATTTATCTTATTATTATTATTATTAGTTTATTTTTTATTTTTTATTTTTGTTATTTTATTTCTCTTATTATTATTATTATTTTCTCTTTCCACTCTTTGAACGTTATTCTTCCTTCCTCCCCAATTCACTCCTTTTCTTCAAACTTCTTCCTCCATTTCTCCTCTTCTTTTCATTTAAATCTCCTTTAAAACACTCAACTCCAACCTCTACACTTCCCTCATAAAATTGTGAACTCACACATTGGATAAAGGGAGAGATAAAAGATTGACATAGGAGAGGTGGGGGAAAATCAAAGATTGAAAAAGGAGGAAATAAAGAAAGGGGATGAGAGGTTGAGAGTAGAGATTAAAAGATTGGGAGAGGGGAGATTGAAAGACTGAGAGAGTAAAGGAAAGAAAAGGAGAGAAATTTTTGGTAAGTTTGGAACTTGACAAACATTTTGGCGAACTTCAAAACAACAACATTTGACGACTTGCGAATACCCACGGTTGACAAGCTCACACGATCCTAGTGAATGAAAAAGAGTACATTATTTTATATACGTTAATGACTGCCTCATTGAAAAATAGTGCAGTATTTCTACTTCCCCTCATGAATACATCACTTGAGTTCTCTGAGTTGTCGCATTCTAATATTGTGAATAACTTTTTGAATGTTGGTGTGGGTAATGCCTATGTAAATAAGTCTGTCAAGTTGTCTTTTGAAGAAATTTTTTGAACACTAATGTCGACATTTTCTTCAAGGTCATGCATGTAGAAGAGTTTTTGGTGAGTTTGTTCCATCTCCTTTTATATACCCTCCTTTAATTTAGGCCATACATGCGGTATTGTCTTCAAATAATGCCTTGGTAAATTTTTACTGAAAGACCAGCCACATGTTCCACGAATATGATGAGTCATTGACCTCAACCACACACATTCTCTACTAGTGATGCGTTTTGGAATGATGCGATAAAAATTAATCTTAAGTCATACCTTATAAACTTATAAACACATTGTTTTATCTAATTGAATCCAAGAGCAAGCTCAATCAGAGTCTTGGATAGTCTAGGATTGAGCACAGGGATCACACCTTATTTTGTGATGAAATTATTTCGATCTTAACGCGAATTGTTCTTCAAGTATGTGATGACGTGAATTTACTTAATCTACCTTATTAATTACAACTATAGTGCCTGAATGATGGTGGGCGTGTGAGTGAAGATGCAATGGACAATGGTAGGTATGTGATGACAATTACAACGTGAAATGAAGCAGCTTACGAGGGTCAAAAGATGGGATTTCAATAAATAAAGTAGGGTTGAGAAATATTTCTACTAACATTTTCTGAGCAATGCTGAAGCCACACGTTTATGCAAATTATTCATAAATTATAAACTTCACCTCTCAGTGCTTTGAGCCACAATACCCTATCTCTCAGATGCATGCAATGAGTATTTCATGCAGAAGCTTAACTTTTAATTCCAAAGCTACTTCTTCTCTTGTTTAATGAGTTCTAAAATCCCTTACTTTCTCAAGTAGTGATTAATTCTATTTAGAGCAATCTCTCGATTTGATCTAAAATAGTTTATGAAGTATACACTAAACAAGATGAATGCTTACTTATGTATTACTTAGTAACATGTTAGTCTTATCCTTCCCAACCCATTATGAATTTAGTTGCTCATGCTAAGAAGAAACATGGATGGATGGAAGAATGCAATGACATTCATATTGATAATAAGAGTTTTTCAATCTCTACAGAATAATACAAATACTAATGATAAGAAGAATGAAATAAAAGACAAGGGTGGAGAGTATGAAGCCACCGGCTGCAACTTCTTGCTTCCTTGGCTCCAATGGTGGCTGCTTCACGGTGGTTGTTTATTCATACCCGCCCCAGGCCCACCCTCTTAGCCTAGGAAAGGGCGTGACTGCAGTAGTTATCAACCCTTTGCCTGATACTTACTACCTAATAACTCTTGCGAAATAAACTCTGATACCAAAATATAACTCATATACAGTGGAATGTTCTATGGCCAAAAATTTATTAATTAAAAAACATAACATGTTTTAGAGTCATTACAACACTAGATTCACAAGTCTCAAAGCCCAAAACCCTAGTCCCTATATGAACAACATTAACATGTGTACAATAGTTATAGTAACCACCTAACAAACGGGTTACAATATCTTTATCCTTTAGTGGTAGAGCAGATGCAGAGCTTATTTCTGAAGATTTGACTCTACCTATGGAGGAGGGGGGGGGGGGGGGGAAAGGAAAAACATTTGAAAATGGGGTGAGCTTGCGCCCAGTGAGTGACTTAAGAAAGATAATTGATTCTCATGCAAAATTTCAATAAAGAGTTTAACTGAAATATAAGCTTGTACTGCAGTATAAACATTTTCCAAGCATAAAGTATATAAAGCTGTTTTAATCATAAAACAGTAAAACTGTTTCTCAGTTGAGAATAACCCCACTGTGGGTAAAAACAATCCCAACACCAACTGCTAGTCAAGAGAGAACCCTTTTGCTCAATCTCTGACTTTATCTACCTACGTGCACGTGGCCATACTAAGTACCATCATACCTTAGGTACTTCTACTCAGATACTTTCTCAAATGTTCTTCAGTATCGAGCTACTAGGATACCTTTTCAAACGTCCTTTAGTATCCGGTTGGTTTGGTACCTTCTCAAACGTCCTTCAGTACCAATAGATACCTTCTCAAATGTCCTTTAGTATCTAGTTGGGCGGATACCTTCTCAAACGTCCTTCGGTATCACGTTTTAAGTAAAACTAGTCATAAATAACTTTCTTTAAAGCATGTAAAGTATAACACATATAAAAACATAGCTTTAAAGATACTAACGCATGCTGGGTATATTTAACACATATAAATAGCTTTTCAACAAACTTCCCACACATGCATGCGTTTAAAACATAACTCATGGTTTGCTTGGAAATCACTCTGTAAAACTAGTTGGCATGAGAATAATCTTCTTTAAAACATGCTTTCTATAAAACATTGTAATTCAAAAATTTTAGTCAAAGTGTTTTAGTTACTCACCTCGATCGCTTAGGAACTTTTCACTTTAGTAGTTCCTTTTCTACCTCGGGCTCCCTTTTTCACCCCTAGAATCCAGATTCAATTTACAGCTCAGATTACTCATAGTTCTATACCTTATTTTGAGATCGTCCTTCTATAAACATATTTTAAATTGTCTGAGGAAGCTTACCCTAAAATTTGAGCTCATAAATCTTCGTGGTTTGGCCGGAATCTCAAAATCTTCAAGACTGGCCTAAGCTTATCCGACAGACTGACCCTTCTGTCTTCTTCTCAGTTTTCAGCCCAATCCTTTCGAGATTTTTCTCCAGAACCCTACCCTAAAAACTAGACTTCCAGAGCTTTCAGGTGGCTTTAGAATCACTCTAAACACACAAGGAAATTGGGAGAACTCTTCGTCCCAATTTGATGCTGCTTTCTAGACTTCACTGGCCAATGCGTCCTCTTTGAAATTCTATGACCAACGCATGGACTTTGGCTTCAACGCAAGGTTTGCTCAACTTTCCCACTCTTTTTACTGTATTTTTGAATTGTGATATGAAAATGAATTCTTCTGGCCCTATTTATAGGCATCTAAACCTTCTCCAAAGTCGACACCACCTACTTGGCTGCATGTCCAAGTGTTTGTTCCTCACACTATCAACACATCTTTTTGATCAGCGAAATCTAAGTGTCTTTCTCCCATGTAGCCAATGCATGAGCTTCCAATTTGATGCCACCACCTCATATTCTTAAGGCTTAAGGCTTCCTCCCAAGAAGACACATGGTTTGATGATGTTTTTTTTAGGTGATCTCATCCTCTATATGCGTCCAACTCTTGGATGTTCAATGCATAGTCTATAATCAATGCATAGCAAGCCAACTTACTACCCTGTCTCTTATACACATCTAGATGTGTATAAGAGACAGAGCCAGCCATCACCAACGCATAGGGTGGCCGCTTATCCTCGATGCGTGGCTCACTAGGTATCATCGCAAGGCATGCTCGGCATGGGCGTATGGTGCCAGCCACCGACGCATAGGCGTGCTGCATAGGCTGGCCGCCACTCGCTTGCTAGACCGCATGGGTATGCTCGACAGGGTGCTTCGACACATGGCCGTTCGACAGGGCGCTCGCTGCATAGGCATCAACGCATGGGCATGGCCGCTCGACAGGCTCGGTAGCGCTCGATGCATGGCGCTTGGCACACGCATGAGCGCTCGGTAGGCTCGGCAGTGCTCGATGCATGGGCTGGGTACATTGACGTATGCCTGGGCAGTTTGGCCGAGGCTGCTCAATGCATGGCTGGGCATTTGGCCGAGGTTGCTTGACGCATGCCACCCTCCAACCCTCGTGCCATCCCAATGCCTCACCCTCGGTTGCCATCCTTCAACCGCCTGCCACCCTTCAACGCGTCCTTCCATTTTCCTTCCTTCAGCCACATGCCATCCACTAATAACCCTTCCAACGCATCAACATAACCCTTCCAACCCATTGGTCCCTTCCAACGCATCCCACACAACCATCTTCCTTCACCAACGCATACCACCACCGACGCATCCCTTCAACTTTCTTCCAACGCATCCATTGAGTCTAATGCGTTGCTCTAACCTCCAAGGCATTCGTCATTCCCACTTTAAATTCTCCCTTTTCCCAAGTAATCTTTCCAAGATCGTATGGCCAATGCATAGCAATGCCTAATCCAACACTTAGTCAATTTTTCATCAATTTAAGCTTAATTCAAAACTACTCAAGGAAAATCTATTCAATACCTAGAATTTTCCTTCACTTCAACATAGGATTTAACTTTTACTTAGTTAATTTCCTTAACCACATGCTTAAGTAGGAATAATGAAAATTAGGGTTTCACATTGTAATAGTGGTGATGTTCTTCTTTTTCCTTTGCAAAGAAAAAAATTGAGTTTCACCTAAAATTCCTCAAAGAAAAGCTTCAGAGGTGGTGGCTATGGCAGATTTGAGGTGGAAAATTGTTGGGATTGGTGTCCTAATTCTCCCGGAGTCTCATAGTTTGTAAACTTTGTACATATTATTATTAATAAAATAAGAGTTATTTATTTGCATTTACTCATATCCAATAATCAAAGATCCGTGGTTATTTTATGTAAACTTAAGCTTGTATATGAGATGTACAAGTGGATCATGCCTTAAATAATAACCTAAATGGTATGTAGTATAAGGATAAAGGAGGGATACCTTATCCTGGTGACACTACGAATATGGCCCACTTTGTAGAGGTTTACAAGTGTTGTGTACTACTACAGATGGTTTGATCCTGACCCTTCATGTGAAGACATGCTAGCGGAAGTTTCCTATACAAAGAGTTTGTATAAGATCGGACCATGAGATGATTAGTCTCTTTATATAACGCTGTTGATAATTGAGACTTACATCTCACTAAACGGCCATAGATGACATGACCTTAATCCTGAGTATTTTGGGAACTTCTGCCTATGAGGGCGGTTCTTTGATTAGTATGGGTGAGAGTGGCCAGATTGTCAACTTAACAAGCCTACCTTTTTAAGGATTTGTCTGATTGAGGAGCTTGGAACTCAGTTACACAAGATGAAATTCATTCCTTCCCTGAAGTAGGGGTAAGTAGATAGATTGCTCCCTTAAGGGCTGATTCCGGGTCTTGAACATAGTGGCCACACCCTCTCTTTAGAAGAGAGGACCCAGTTATGGTAAGACCATGACTTATTGTTCATTAGAGGAATCAGTGGTACTTAAGGAGTTAAATGTAATTACAGGGGCAAACGATAAATTGGCCCAGCTGTACTTACGAGCAATCTTTGAAGGGTTATCGCACTATTGATTGGTTGATATGGACACAGAAATATATCTGTAGTGAGAAGAGTACAACTGTTTGTCTTTAGTGGAGTGCTCGACAGTTAACAAATGGTGGATCTCATGACTAAAGAGTTTAGTCAGTTATTCACGTACAGTGGGAGCTTCAAGCTACAGGTTCTTAAAGTCCACTTGGTAGCTTAATGGATTCAAGTTGAGAATAATATTTTGGGGTTAGTTTGAAGTGTTCAAATTAACAAGAGGAAATTCAATTATATATAATATAATTGGTGTGATGTATGAGATACATCAAATGGAGGAATTAATGTAAATATGATTTACATTAAGTACCATCAAATAGAAAAAGAATTATGGTTTATATGTTTCATGAGATGAAATATTAAAACTATAGGTCATAAATATAATATGATAAGTTGGTTATCATATTTATTTATAATATATTAATTATATGATAATTAATTTTTTTTTCTCTAATAACCGATTGAGTGGAAGGTTATTGAAAGTTTATGGTAACCGTGAGATAAAAGGAAAATTTTTTTCCTAAAATTTAGAAGTTACTTGATTCGGAAAGAACTCACGAATAAGCTATCAAGTGAAATAATTTCATAAAGCGATAGCATTGAGAGACTACATGATCAGCTAAACGATTGCTTACCATTGACTATACGATAGTTAATCAGTTGATCGTAGCTACACGATCGAGTGGCTAAGTCTATATGATAGGCTATCGTTTACTAAATGATCGAGCACATTGTTTATACGATAGACAGTGTCTTATCTCCCACTTGCTCGATCGTCTACTCGATCGTAGACCTTCAGTCTCTTTCTTAAGCCAAGATCATACAAAGCCCATAACTCCTAGATTCTCACACCGAGAATACCATGGTAACTATTGTGGTGGTGTCCTCAGTCAGTTTGTGGATCGAGTTAGACTCGATTGAGTTCGAAGAGCTGTTGGTCGTTCGTTGTGTTCGTGTTTGTTGGCTGTACCGGTCGTTGCATTCAAGTGTGCTATTCTTGGATGCTTGTAGATTGATCGAGGGATTTGTGAAGAATGGTTCTTCAAAGGTATGCATCCTCTATCCCTTGTATCATCGTTTAGCGTACTGTAATTTCGTTTTGTGCATGATCTGTTAGTTTTCGTTTATACAGTAATTGTTTTATGTTTAATTCAAATGGAATTTGGAACGATCCCTTTTGCTGCTCATGGAAATCCTCGTGATTGATTTACTTAAAAAATGAGTAGAGCCTCGGCCAATTTCTTGGTTAGACATCTCATACTCAGCAAATTCTTTGATGGGCTATTTATAGGCGTCAAAAGAAGGTTCCATGCTTCTTTCTAATGATTATGTTGATTGATAGCTCTCAAAATGAGCTATAATTCTTAGCTTAACTCAAGCTCGCTAGTGAAGGAAATCTAAACATAGATCTCCATGAGTAGTAGAAGTGAATTGTTCCAAATTCCATTCAGAATGAACACAAACAATTTCAGTCTTAAACGGAAACGAATAGATTATGCATAAATAGAAATTATAGCATGGTACTTATGAAATACAAGGGGATAGAGTATGCAAACCTTTGAAGAGCTCTTCTTCACGTATCCCTCGATCGATTTCCAATGCGTCCAAAACAACACTCGAATGCGACGAACAGAAAAACCAACAACACGAACAACTGGATGCACCTCAAACCTAATCGAGTCAGACTCAATCCACGAACTGAACAGGAACACCACTACAATGGTTACCTCAGTATTATCGGTGTGAGAATCCAGGAGTTGTGGGCTCTGTATGATCTTTGATTGAGGAAAACAGGAGGTAGACGATCGAGTAAGTAGGAGATAATGAAGATTGTCTATCGTATAGATGATGTACTCAATCTTTTAGAAGATGAAGTTTATCGTATAGACTTTACTACTCGATTGTTTAGCAACAAGTGAACGAGTAACTATCGTATAGTCAGCTCGATCGTGTATACTCTCTATGCTATCACTTAGTAAAAACACTTTTTACTTGATAGCCTTTTGTGAGATTTTTCCGATGAATCAACCACTAATTTTGGAAAACAATTTCTCCCACTCATTTCAATTATTAGAGAAAAAGAATTAATTATTATATAATTATTATATAATTAATATATTATAAATAAATATGATAACCAACTTATCATATTATATTTATAACCTATAGTTTTAATATTTCATCATATGAAACATATATAAACCATAGTTCTTTTTCCATTTTATGATATTTAATATAAATCATATTTATATTAATTCCTCAAATTCATGTGTCTAATACATCATATATAATTGAATTTCCTCTTATTAATTTGAATACTTCAAACTAACCCAAAATCTGATTCTCAACTTGAACCTATTGACCGA
The DNA here is from genome assembly GCF_009727055.1 of Benincasa hispida. Taxonomy (NCBI): domain Eukaryota; kingdom Viridiplantae; phylum Streptophyta; class Magnoliopsida; order Cucurbitales; family Cucurbitaceae; genus Benincasa; species Benincasa hispida. The sequence continues at coordinate 44,620,706 of NC_052350.1, read as the reverse complement.
CAACTGACTAAACTCTTTAGTCACGAGATCCACCATCCGTTAACTGCTGGTCACTCTACTAAAGACCGAAAACTGCACTCTTCGCACTACAGATATATTTCTGTGTCCATATGACTAATCAAAAGTGTGATGACCTTTCACAAATCGCTCGTAAGTATAGCTAGGCCAATTTACCGTTTTGCCCTTGTAGTTACATCTAACTCCTTAAGTACCACTGATTCCTCTAATGAACAATAAGTCATAGTCCTTTCTTCCAAAGAGAGGGTTTAGCCACTATGTTCAAGACCCGAAATCAGCCCTTAAGGGAGCAATTTATCTACTTACTCCTGCTTCGAGGAAAGAGTGAATTCCGTCTTGTGTAGCTGAGTTCCCAGATCCCCAATTAGATGAATCCCCAAAAAGGTAGGCTTGTTGAGTTGACAATCTAATCACTCTTACCCATACTAATCAAATGACCGCCCTTATGAGCAGGAGTTCCCAACTTACGCAGGATTAAGGTCATTTCACCTATGGTCATTTTAGTGAAATGTAAGTCTCAATTATCAATGATGTTATATAAAGAGACTAATCATCTCGTGGTCTGGTTTTATACAACTCTTTGTACAGGATACCCCCACTCGCATGTCTCCACATGAATGGTCAGGATCAGACCATTTGTAGCACTTTACAACACTTGTAACATCTACAAAGTGGGTCATATCCGTAGTCTCATCAGGATAAGGTATCTCTTTTTTATCCATCTACTAAAGACCATTTAGGTTATTACTTAAGGCATGATCCACTTGTATGTCTCACATACATGCTTAAGTAACATGAGATAACTACGGATCTTAGTTTATTGGATTTGAATAAATACATATAAAATAACATTTATTTTATTAATAACAATATGTGTACAAAATGTTTACAAACTACGAGACCACTGGGAGAATTAGGACATCAATCCCAACAGTTAGTAGATTTTTAATTTTAATTATCCTATTTTGTAGGTATCGAGCAACCAAGAGGTAGAATTGAGCATTTGGAGCCAAAAAAGATTAATTTGAAGCAATTTGGAGGTAGTTTGAGCATCTGGACTTCAAAGGAGTAAAAATGATCAAACTACCCCTAACATGAGCGTTGTAACGCTCATCATGCCTATGCCTGATGCTATCCTAATGCTAAAAGGCAGTAGCTTAATATACAGGCCAGCGTTGCAATGCTATGAACTCTTGACGCGATTCCAGCCTTCCGCTCGTGTGCCTCTTGCACAGGCCAATGTCAAGCTAGCATCACACTGCCCATCCAACGCTCGAGGGTCAACTGCGTAACAGAGTTGCAATGCTGTCTCTAGCATTACAATGCTCCAACTATTTTTTATATATACCTCTCTTCGTTTTTAGGTCAAACGATGTTGGATTTTATGGAGGTCGAGGAGAGGCCTGGTTTTCTTCTTCCTCCCTATCTTTTCAGCATCTTTAGGTAGTTTTTATTCATTTTATTTTGGGTTATAAGCTTGGATTGAATTTTCTCTTTTGTTTATCAATAAATTCTTGAGATAATTTTCATTTTGTTCTTGGATTAAGAATTCTTTGCTTATTTCATGAGTTTGTTGGTTTAATTGGTGTTTGCATTATGAAATTATGTTTTCTTTGAATCATCTTTAATTTCTATACGCATGATTGTGAGGTTGACTTTTCACGCATAATCGTGCATGGCTAATCGACTTTTAGTTATTACGTCACGTTCTTACCTAAATGTCTAGCTAAAATCAATCAAGTAGCATTATTTAATTGTGCATTTGATGGATATTCTTAGAATGCATGAATTGCTAGGTTCGAAGATAAAATTGGTTAATTGAATATGGCTTTCTTGACAATTAATCAACACAATTGAATCCTAAATCGTAATGCATGTGTTTTTATTTCTATATGGCCACTATTGAACCCAATAGAATTTAGAAGCATGTAGATTAGTTAGGTTTTGGGTTTTATGTCCTAAAACTCGTTGTTTGTAAACAATAAAACTTATTCTGAAATTTCAATAAGTTGTTATTAATATATGCATTGCTTGTTGGAAATCCAATAACCTAAAAGACCCATGACTATTACATGGGTACTTAAACTTTATGTGGAGACATAAAAGTGGATCAGATTCGAGTAAATGGTCAAAATTATCTATAGTATATGAATGAGGTTGGGTGCCTTATTGTGTTAATACTATCGGATGCGGCCCACTCTGTAGTTGTTACAAAAAGTTGTAAAGTGCTACAGATGATGTGATCCTAATTCGTACATGTTGTGACATGAGAAGTGGGGGTGTTCTGTGCAATGGGTTTGTACAAGATTGGACCATGAAATCAGTCACTCTTACTTTATAACGTTGTTTACTATTTAGGACTGACTAGTTCAAAGCAATGACCTAGGTAACTTGACCTTATCCTGAGCTAACTATGAACTCCTATTTATTCAGGATTATCCTTAGATTTGCATAGGTGAGGGTTGGCTCAACAGCACCGGCTCAATAAATCTCCATTTCAGGGGTAAGACCGGGTAGATAGCTGGGGACATAGGGTGCAAGATGGAACTCACTCCTACCCACTTTTAGGGATAGTAGAGAGGTTGTTCCCTTAATTGCTGACTCTGGGTCTTGAACAAGGGGCCCCACCCTCTCATTGACCCGAAAGGAACTCGATTTGTTGATTGGATCACAAATCAATTGTTCATAAGAGGATCAGTAGGACTTAAGGAACAAGAGGTAATCTCGGTGGTAAAACAGACATTTTACCCAGCCGTTATTACAAACAACCTATGAAGGGTTAACTTACTAATCATGGTTATATTGAGTGGACATAATATATCTACAGTGAGGGGAGTAAAACTGTGGGCTTTAGTGGAGTGACACATTAGTTAACGAATGAGGGTTAATTCGGTGTAATGAGTTTAGCCAATTAATCTTGGATCGTTAGAGCTCATGATCTGTAGATCCGCGAGGTCCCCCTACTAGCTCATAAATGGATTAACTTTAGAGTAGCGTGATAAGTTAATTTGAAATGTTCAAATTACAATTAAGGGGATTAGTAATTATATGAGATATATTTACACATTTAATTTTAAGAATTAAACATAATTGGAGAATTAATTAATATTCAAATATGATTTAAATATTAAATTCATGAAGGTATTTAATATTTGATATTAAATTAATTAGAATAATTAAATTATTTAATTAATTATTTATTAATTTTATTTAGAAAAATTAATTTATGAAATTAATTTTTNATTATTTATTAATTTTATTTAGAAAAATTAATTTATGAAATTAATTTTTATAAAATTAATAAAGTTTTCAATTCATAAATTAAAATGGATTTTGGAAATCAATTTGATATTGGAAAATTTGGAAAGAACACAAATTTGAGAAATGGGATTTCTCCACTATCATGAACTAGCTCACACTAATCTCACTTAAGTTTGGCCTCAATATTCCAAGCATGAGCTGCATCTCATGCAGCTGTCTTCTTTAAATGAAAGTCCTACAATAAATAGAGAAGATGGAAGTGGAATTGTGATATGCAACAACTTGGATTTTATGTCCTAAAACTCGTAGTTTGTAAATTAATAAACATATTCTGTTTTTTTTTTTTCGATAAAGTTGTAAAAATTGTAATCTTGAATCCAATAAACTAAGGTCCCGGGGCTTTTTAATGTAGTGACATAAATGTGGATCAAGTTCAAATATATAGCCAAAATGGTCTATGGTATATGAATAAGGTTGGACGCCTTATTCTGGGGACACTATGGATGTGGCCCACTTTGTAGTTGTTACAAACAATGTGATCCTGAATCGTTCATATAGAGATATGTGAGTGGGGGCATCCTATGCAATGAGTTTGCATAAGACTGAACCATGAAATAGTTACTTTTTACGTTCTAAATGCCGTTTTATGTATAAAACTGACTATTTCGTTAATTGATGACCTAGGTAACTTAATCTTAATCCTGAACTAACTATGAACTTCTGTTCACTTGAAATTATCCTTAGATCTACATAGGTAAGGGCAGCTCATCATCGCTGGCCAATAAGCTTCCCATTTCAGGGGTAAGATCGGGTGGATAGTTGGGAACATAGGGTGCAAGACAGAATTCACTCCTACCCATTATAGGGATAGTAGATAGGTTGTTCCCTTTAGTACTGAATCCAGGTCTTGAACAAGGGCCCCACCTTCTCCTTGGCCCGAGAGGGATTTGGTTTATAGATTGGACCTTAAACCAATTGTTCATTAGAGGATCGGTAAAACTTAAGGAACGAGATGCAGTCTTGGGGGTAAAACGGTTTTTATGACCCAGCCGAGATTACGAACAACGTGTGAAGGATTAGCTTACTAATCATGGTTATATCAAATGGACAAAAATATATCTATAGTAAGGGGAGTGCAACTACGGGACTATAGTGGAATGACCCGTTAGTTAACGAATGTTGATTAACTCCGTCTAAATTGTTTAGCGAGCTAATCTCGGATCATTGGAGCCCATGATCTATAGGTCCATTAGGTTCCCCTACTAGTTCATATGGAATAAACTTAGAACAGTATGATAGAATGATTCGAATTGTTCGAATTAGGTGAAGAGAGAGAAACCGACAAGTATATGTGATATAGTGGTCGAGTTTTCAGTTTAGAAATACAACTTTAATATTTAAATGTGATTTAAATATCAAGAATATGAATACGTTCATATTTGAAAGCTCAGAAGTAATGGAAATGGTCAAAGATGTAAAAAGTCAAAGAGTTGACTTTTGACTTTGAAAAGTCAAACTTTGACCGACCTTATATTCAAATGTGATTTGAATTTCGAGAAAATGAATGTAGATTAATGCTCGGGAGGTCAAATATAGTCAAAATGGGAAAAATCATAAAAAGTCAAAATGTTGACTTTTTGGTCAAAGTTTGATTTTGACCAAATGACTATTTTGGCCTGTGACTAAAGTTAGTGGGAAAATCCAAACTTTTGTTGGATAATTCCACTAACAAAATACTAGGCTAGGTATTGACTTATAGTGGAGACATTAAGCCTACTTAGATAATGGATTCTAGGTGTTGGGTTTTTATGAATTGATTTCATGCAATTGTTGCATGGTCATTTCTATAAATTGGGTTTAGGGGAAGATCTTGAGGTGGTCCATAGCAAGATTTGGTGAAGTTTTGCTGTTGAGAATCAAGATTTTAAAGGTTCTACAAAGGTATTTCTTCAAACCCTCTTATTATTTTATGAGCATGCTTTAATAATAGCCAAAATCAATGAATTAGAATGCTTATTGATCCTTGTTGCTTCTGCTACATGCTGATATACTCCTACAATTAGTATCAGAGCATCATTTAAGCATTCAATTTGGTTTGATTTTGGCTTGGTGGGTGTTTTTATGAGATATATGAAAATGGTGCACTGATATGGTTTTCTGAGTTTTGGCATTTAAGTTCTCTTTTATTTCTTGATTAAATTTGTAATTGGCTCTTGTTTGATGAGTTTATATGTGTGCTCAAGAGTCTGTAATTTATATAGAGTCATTAGAGTTGAAATTAAGTTGTAATTGAAGAAACAAGTGAATAAGGTTGTGTTACAAAGATACCAGTTCTTCACCTTCTGCTCAAATCTTGTTGTTGAAGTTAGAGCGAGATTTCCCTTTCCAGCGAGAGTGAAATTTCCCTTACCACGAGAGTGAGATGTTTATGTAAGTTCAAACGAGATCTCATTTCAAGCGAGATTCTAATGAAATTTCATGCGAGAGATTGAATTGAGCGAGATTTTGAATCGAGTTCAAGTGAGATTTCGAGCATGGAGCGAGAGATTGAGTTTGAAGCGAGATTCTTGAATTGATTTTTAGCGAGAGATTGAGATGAATTGAGCGACACCAAAACTAGATAGAGCAGCTAGTTCGATTGGTTTTTCTTCAGGTCCTGTCCGATTCGGCATCAAATGGTTTTTGGCTGGTCCGGTTCAGACAATTCTGGTCCAGTTCAGGTTGTTTAGGTTCGGTTTGGAGCAGTTCGAGCGGTCCAGAAGTGGTTTTGAAGCTATTTCTTGATGTTTTTTAATGATTAGGTTTTTTTGCTTGTTTATGCCAAAACTAAACCATATCAATATCTATTTAATTATTTATGCATTTATTGTATGTTATAATTAAATAAATCTTATATGTGCGTACAGTATGTCAAGTAGATTTAAAATCCTATCACAAGAAGCATGTTACATGCATTGAAAGTATGTTATAAACTGAGTATGCATGTTTAGGATTTCTTTTTATTTAATATAATTGTTATATTAAATATTGAACGCCTATGATGTCTGTTGTGGATGTTTAGCATGTCTAAAATTTTGTAAACCGTTATAAAACTGGCTTCGACGTTTAAAATCCACAATAAAGAACAACTGCATGCTCACGTAGGTTAACCACTTGTTTTAAATAGTTAAAATAGGTCGCTATCTTATAAATCACAGGTTACAAACTCAACCGGTATATAATCCCAAGTTGACGGTCTATGGAACACCTTCTACCTGGGGATTATGGCCGAATAATTGAGCGTTGTTAACCGGTTTTATAAGCATACGTGAGCGTTGTGAGGTAATAAAACAGTTTATCACCTAGATATCGTAGGTTTAAATCCATTTACAAGTGTTATACTTGGATAAACCACATAGACTTAGGGTAGTTTGTTTAGCCGAAATGAACCTAAGTATAAATTTACCCAATTAATAGAACAATTCAGTGGGAGTTTTATAACTTATATATGATAAAGTTATTAGAACACTTCAGTGGGAGATTAATAACATATACGAACGTTATTAGATCTCACATCCTAAAGAGTTCACAATTTAGACTTAATCGATACTTCGTGTCACCCTAGAAGTGACCTCTATTCGGAAAGTATTTTTTAGCATAAATCAAGATTCTAGTGAATAAGGGGAAGTTGTTCAAACACAAATCAAATGTATGTCCCATAGATTTTAACTTCAACTTCTTCACATAGTTCACACCCCGAGATTTATATGACACTTCGTTTCTCTCCTGAAGTGACCTCCATTCAAAAAGTGTTTGTATGAGTCAATAACAAGGTGAATGGGGGAAGTAGTTCATAGTAAGTGGGTGAAGGTATGTGTCAACATATCCTGCGATCTCTTCCATTAGTTTGGACTGTGAGATTCCTATGTTACGCCTGTGATAACGGGCAGAAATGCACGTTATTACAGTGCTAAGTTATTAAACAATGCAGGTTTGCGTTGATAAAATATATAAGATTGCGTCCAAAAAGTATTAAGTTCACAATATTGCGGTCGCATGCGTTCAGCGCATTAAAATAGTTAACTTATGTATTTTTGTGTAGAATATGCGTTGACGCAAGGCAGAAAATGTGATCCAAGGAAATCAATGGCCGAACGCATCAAAAGATCGTGTTACTGAAAGGCTATGCGGTGTTTTGCGCTCGCAAATATCTGCTCAAGAAGGTCGCCGCATAGAGCCGACACAACTTGGTAGGCGCATCCGGGTGAAAAGCATAATAAATCACAATGGGATAGAAAGTTAATGACGATCAATTTCGAATTAAGTTAACAAGCTGTTAATGAACCACTGTAGCAAGTACACTCAACTTTTTGGTGACAAATATTCGGTGCATCAGACAGAGAATTAATGCCATCCCATCAGTGCAATCATAAGAGAGAAGCAGCCTTTCACCCTGAAGCTCTATAAATACCAGAGGCCACCTTCAGTGAAGGAGTTCGGACAGTTAGATAATTTCCCCTTAGATAGAAGTAGCCTTGTATATAGTTTTTCTCTTACTTAGAAGGTAAAGCGAGAGAAGGGAAGAGATGTCGGAAGATCACTTTGGTCAGCTCGAGAGAGAACTCAGAATGCGTGGAAAAGCAGAGAGAGGGCCAATTCTCGCGAGAGCGAGATTATCTTTTGAGCAGAGTAGAGAAAAATAGTGTAAAAGCCTTGGGAAGCAAGAGATTGCTACCAAGCTCTTTATTCTTATTTCGCATTGTTATTCTATATTTCAAAGTCTTTATCTAAAAATGGAACTTGCTTATCTACATCTGTTCAGTCTCTTACAAGCATGCATGAGTAGCTAAATCTATCGAATGGGTTGAGAAGAACTAAGCTAACATGACCTAGGATCTTTATTGCATGCGATTATCTTGTCTTATGTTGCGCCCAACACCCCGTTAGAGCTACTCGAGAGAGATTCTAAAGAAAGAACCTAAGACTTAAGAGAGCTAGATTAGAATCTAGACTCGAGAGAGTAATACAAGTGCGCGGCGAGCCCATGCAAAGGGTTTAGTTAAGATATGCCAAATTCCACCAAGTATACAAATGGAACCTAACCATACATGTCCCCCAACTATATCTTCCAAATCGTCCACACTAACAATCCACCCTTCTCCGCCAAAAGGAGATTTTAGTAAATAACCAAATATAACACTTGGGCTAAGGGTCAAGTTGGTAATTTTTCTTACATCTCCCCCCCCCCCCCCCCCCCCCCCCCCCCCCCCCCCCCCCCCCCCCCCCCCCCCCCCCCCCCCCCCCCTCCCCCCCCCCCCCCCCCCCCGGAGCCCAGGTATCATATACGCCCCCAAAATAAAGAGCTTTGAATACTAGAAGAAAACCACCTATACCTAACAAAATTAAGTGAATACCTAAAATGGTAGTCATTTTATTTCTATCTTTCCACACATAACCAAAGAATGGAAAAGATTCTTCAAGGGTCTCGGGTCCCAGAAGTGCGAAGAAATGATCAAAAGGGCTGTATTTGCCCGAGAATTGGGAGTCCAAGCGGATACTTGACATGTACCCCTCTTCCGGGTCCATCACAAGGGAAACGAAAACCAATAAATATTTCTTTTTCGATTCATCCCTGGAGTTGAATACCTCATTCTAAGCAAGAGATAGGTACTTAGAGATAAGCTCTGTTTGCCAACATGCATCACATGCACCCTAGAGATAGGTTATGATATTATGCGATCGCCTTGTTTGTGTGTGTGTCATTCGCCATCGCATAGACAAGAATAGAGGCTTATGTGTAGGTTCTATAGACTTATCGCATATATCGCATGCGTTCTAAAACTAGAAGCCGTAGCATTTGCGTTGAGAGATGATTTGTTATTGTATGTGTGTTGCATGATCGCATAACATGAATGCAATCTTAGGAAGTGTTAGCTAAAACCCTTCTCAACCTGTTCCTCGCATACTCATCGCATCTTCCATACTATTAACTCTTTTCTTATCTCATTTGCATACTTTTTACACCACAAACAACAATCTAACACTCTTTGATTTATTGGTTACCGCAAAGTTATCTTAAAAATTATTACTGCATATTGTTTTCCTTAGTCCTTGAGTTCGACCCTAGACTTATCAGGAAACTCAATAGGATTTATACTTGGATTCTACTAAGAAAACTTGTTGCACAACACATTTCCATCACCAAAATTCCTTCCATTATATCACCGCATAAAATAACGCATCAAGTTTTTGGCGTAATTGCCGGGGACTTCGACAATTAAGTGTGCTAATGGTATTTTTTCTGATTTCTTTGCAGCTTTCAATCTCTGGCAAATTACGACCCAGAGATTGAAAGGACGTTCTAACAAAGACTGGGAGATAGCCGCCAACAATAACCACCAGAGAAAGATAATATGGCGAAGCAACCTAGAAACGAAGCACGAAATGAAAACAATGTCATGGTGAATCCAATCCTACTGGAAAACGATCGCAATAGGCCCATTCGGAACTATGCAATGCCCAACCTCTACGATTTCTCCCCAAGAATCATGAGGCTTGCCTTTGATGGATTTGATTCGAAATGAAACCGGTGATGCTGCAGATGATCCAGACTACTGGATAGTTTGGAGGAAGGCGTGGCGAAGATTCACACGCCCACCTTCAGAGCTTCATTGAAATTTGCAACACTTTTGTGTTCCCGAATATCTCCACCAAAGCAGTTCTACTAACTTCATTTCCATTTTCTTTGTGTGATCTGGCACGAAAATGGGCGTACTCTCTCAAATCGGGGGTGATTACTTCTTGGGAATAAGTGATAGAGAAGTTTATGAAGAAATATTTCCCACCAACTGAGAATGCCAGGAGAAGAAAATTAATAACCAATTTTGAACAGGACATGGACGAATCGCTCAGCAATGCTTGGGTGAGGTTTAAGAGGCTGGTAAGAGACTGCCCACACAACGGATTACCAGACTAATTTCAAATGGAGATTTTTTTTATCACGGACTAAACCTTGCTTTGTAGACTGCTGCCAATGCGACAATCGTTGGAGGTCTGCTAGATAAAACGTATGATGAGGCCAAGAACATGCTTGATCGCATCTCTAAAAATCACGAGGATTGGAGAAAGAGTGATCAAAGATTGGGAATAAAGGATAGTGACGCAAACAATGGTGCTATCACATCACTTCAGAGTCAAATGACTGTGATGATGAACTTGATACAGGGAATCACAATCAACAACCCAACAACGCATAGTGGGCAAGTGAACACAATCAACCAGACTGCCGTAAGGTGTGCTACTTGCGGTGAAGGACACACAATGGAGGAATGCCCACAAAACCCACTGTCTATTTATTTTGTGAAGAATAATCCATCCTCTAACACGTACAACCCTGGGTGGAGAAACCACCCCAACTTTGCGTGGAAAAATCAGCAGAAAAATTTCCAATCAGTGGCGTAAAAAGAAGGGCCACCCGAATTTTTCCCACGAAATAACGGTCAGACGAGTAATCAAGCCAGCAGTTCGCAGGAGTCGCAATCTTCATCTTTAGAAAGTTTGTTGAAGCAATATATTGAGAAGAATGAAACTGTGCTTCAAATCCAGGAGACGTCTATTCGCAACTTGGAACTACAGATAGGTCAGATTGCAGACGAACTTAAGAACAGATCGTAAGGGGCCCTGTCGAGTTCAACGGAACTCCCACGCAACCTAGGGGGTATAGGTAAAGAGAAATGTCAAGTTGGGACATTTCGGAGTGGCAAGACTGTGGTGGGGGAGAAGAAAGAGCCAGCAGGACTGCTCAAATTATACTAGAACCAGAGATTGCGTGACTCAAGAAGAAGAAGGAGAAAAGAAAAGTGATAGAGCCAGAGATTGTGTCCACCTCAGAGCCAAAAGAATAGAGGACTGTGAGAATACAATTGCCATCTTTTACGCAGAGACTCAGCAAGAAGAAAAATGATGAGGTACGTACCAACGCTTCATGACTATGTTAAAACAATTGCATATTAACATTCCGTTCACTTAAGAATTTGTGGAGATGCCCGCATATGCGATGTTTCTAAAGGCACTGGTAAGTTTGCCACGGTGGCTTTGACGTAGAGCTCAAAATTTATAATCCCACCAAAGATGCACGATCCTGGGAGTTTTACTATACCTTGCTCCATTGAGGATTGTACATCGGGTAGGCGTTATGCGATCTTGGAGCCAACATTAACTTAATGCCTCTGTCAATTTTGAAGCAACTGAATGTTGGGCAACTTGCGCCCACGACAGTGACTCTCCAATTAGCCAATAGATCTCTGGTGCATCTAGAAGGACAGCTGAAGGACGTGCTGGTTACAATCGACAAATTTATATTACCAGTCGACTTCATCATCTTGGACTACGAAGCCAACAAGGATGTGCCCATCATCCTGGGGTGACCATTTTTATCAACAAGTCGTGCCCAGATTGATGTGTACAAAGGAGAGATCACCTTGAGTATGAATGGGCAGAAGCTCAAGTTTGACATTATCCATGCCATGAAATATCCTGATGAAGAAGACCTTAACGAATCCGACGATGAACAAAATTTGAATGGAGAAGAGAAGCCTGAAGATGAAAACGAAGATATGGATGCAATCGCATCCATTGTTGCATGCAATGCAATCATAGAAAAAACAAACAAGGAAGATGAGATGATTGCAACCCAAGAAGAAGAACTGACAGTAAATGAAGAAAGAAAAATAACGCAACCGTCCTTAAAACAACCACCAATAATAGAGCTAAAGACCCTGCTTAACCACCTAAAGTATGCGTATTTGGGGGCCAAAAGGAAAAGCTACCGATAATCATTTCCTCTGCACTTAACGAAGACCAAGAGATTGCGCTGCTGAGCATTCTGAGAAAATATGTGAGAGCAATTGGCTGGACGCTCGCAGACATTCGAGGAATTAGCTCTGCATGCTGTATGCATAGAATTTGTTTCAAAGAAAACCACAAGGGATCGATCGAACATCAGCGCAGACTCAACCCTGCAATGAAAGAGGTCGTAAAGTAGGAGATAATTAAGTGGTCAGATGCGGGCATCATCTATCCGATAGCAGACAACATGTGGGTCAGCCCCGTGCAGTGCGTGCCGAAAAAAGGTGGGATGACGTTAGTCCCTAAAGAAAATAACAAGCTGATACTGCAAAGGACCATCACCAGATGGTGTGTTTGCATGGACAACCGCAAGCTAAATGCGCCAACGAAGAAAGATCATTTCCTTTTACCTTTCATTGACCAAATGCTGGATCGTCTAGCTGGAAATGACTTCTATTGCTTTTTGGATGGATATGCCGGTTATAATCAGATCATGATTACTCCCGAAGATCAAGAAAAGACCACATTCACCTGCCCGTATGGAACATTTGCTTTTCGCCGCATGCTGTTCGGCCTCTGCATTGCGCTGAGCACTTTCCAAAGGTGCATGATGGCCATCTTTTTAGAATATATCGAAAAATCTGTAGAAATATTCATGGACGACTTCTTTGTATATGGGTACACATACGAAGTCTATCTTAACAACTTGGAGAAGATATTGAAAAGATGTGAGGAGATGAACCTCGTGCTTAATTGGGAGAAATGCCATTTTATGGTGAAGGAGGGCATTGTGCTGAGGCATAAGGTATCTGAGGATGGGTTGGAGGTGGACAAGGCAAAAATTGAAGCAATTGAAAAGCGCCCACCTCCAATGAGTGTAAAGGCTGTTAGGATCTTCTTGGGACATGCCGGATTTTATAGACGTTTTGGACTTTTCAAAGGTAGCACGACCACTGAGTGCGTTGGTGAAGGCCGACAGAACATTTGACTTTGATGACAATTGCCTCAACGCATTCATGATTTTGAAGAAAGCATTAACGACTGCGCCCGTGTTGATCGCACCTGATTGGACACTTCCCTTTGAATTAATGTGCGACGCGAGTGGGTATGCGATGGGAGTAGTGCTGACACAGAAGAGAAAAAACAATATTACATCCCATCGTATATGTGAGTAAGATGTTGAATCCTGCTCAAACTAACTACACCACCATAGAAAAAGAGCTGCTTGCGGTAATATTTGCGTTGGAGAAAATCATAGCATATTTTTTGGGAACAAAAGTACTCATCCACACTGACCACTTGGCGATAAAATATTTGATGACAAAGAAGGACGTGAAGCCGAGGTTGATAGATGGGTCTTCTCCTCCAGGAATTCGATATAGAAAGAATTGATCGCAAGGGGACAGAGAATCAAGTTGCGGATCACTTATCTAGATTGGAAAATCCAGAGGTTGACCGCAATCAGTTAGAGGTGAGTGCAGTGTTCCAAGATGTGCAACTATTTGATAACGGGCAGAAATGCACGTTATTACATTACTAAGTTAGTAAACCATGAGGGTTTGTGTTGGTGAAATATGTTAGATTGCTTCCAAAAAGCATTAAGTTTATAACATTGTGGTCGCATGCGTTCATCACATAGAAACAGTTGATTTTTGTGTAGAATATCGTTGATGCAAGATGGAAAGAGCGATCATAAGAAATCAATGGACGAGTGCAGCATTACCGCAAGGCTTTCCGGTTAGTTGTGTTCGTAAACATCTGCTCAAGAAGGATTGCCGCATAAAGCCGGCACAACTTGGTGGGCGCATCTGGGTGAAAGGCATAATTAATCACGATGGGTCAGACAGCTGATGACGGTAATCTGAATTAAGTTGACAGCCGCTAATGATAACAAGTACATTAAGCTTTTCGGTGACAAATATTCGGCGCATCAGTCAGGGAATTCACCCTTTCGAGACCCCAAAAATGAACAACTTTTCTTTGGAACACATACAAGATTTGTTCTCCGAATAGGGAAAGATACCCTATAAATCATCGTTGGTCTTTTTACACACAGTAGATTCTCACAATCCTGGTGGCAGCTTACCAGTTGTGATAAACAATGATACCATTAGACCTAAACTCAGAACATTCTGCTAGGCTTTGTTGATTTACTACGTGATGATTTTATTGAAAAAGACTGAAGTCGCGGTATTTATTTTTCACTGCAGTTATGTCAGAAAGAAAAGGTTCCACACAAGCTTCTGTTCTGCGGCGTGGTGGCAGGACCGGGTGTTTTGTTTACCAGACAACTTACTGTTCCGGGAAAGTGAGAGAAGGTTCGCAAGATAGTTTGTCCATCCTTTTCTACATCTATCACTGCAATCAAAAGAGAGAAGCCGTCTTTCACCCCAGAAGCTCTATAAATATCGAAGGCATCCTTCAGAAAAAGGGTTCACCAATTTAGCAGTTCAAAGAGTTAAGAGAATTTTTACTTAGATAGTTTAGTCTTGTTCTTAGATTTTCTTTTGTTTTAAGGCGGAAGCGAGAGAAGGAGGTTATGCCGACAGATTATTCCGGTAAGCTTGGGAGAGCGTCGGAAGCTTCAAGATTAGAGAGAAGGCCAGCTCCTGCGAAAGCAGGAATATCTTTTGAACTGAAAACAGATTGCCAGTGTAAAAGCCTTGGTCAGCAAGGGATTGCTACCAGGCTCTCTACCTTTACCTTCCATTGTTATTTTGTATTCAAACTCATTTATAGAAATTGAGTTTACTTCTCTATATCTGTTCACTCTCTATTATTTATGCATGAGTAGCTAAATCTGTTGAATGAGTTGAGAAACACTTAGCTAGCACAACTGAGGATCTTCATTCTATGCGATTATCTTGTATTATGTATGCTTCATTTGTCCATTATAGATACTCGAGAGGTTAGTCTAAGGACAGGATCTAGGCTTGGAAAAGTCAGGTTAGAATCTAGGCTCAAGAGAGTCAGATTAGAACGTATAATCAAGAGATAGAAGCTTAGAAGTAACCACTGTTTGTTATTAACGCATCGCATGCATCCTAGAGATAGGATATGATTGTGTACGGTCACCTTGCTTTGTGCATCTTGCATCATCGCATAGAAAAAGAGTAGAGACTTAGGAATAAGCTCTATGGACACTTCTGCATTCAACACATGTGTCCTAGACTTAGGAGCACCGCATTTGCATTGGAAAATGACTTGCTGTGCATGGTTGTAGCATGATCGCATAGTCTGATGCATTCCCAGGTAACACTAGCTAAAGACCTTCTCAACCCGTTCATCCGTATACTCAGTGAATCTATCACACCATCAACCTTTCCTCAAATCCATTGCATTTGTTTATTTTTCATTACCGCAATCAACAAACCAACAAATATTTGAGTTACCAGTTACCGCAAAGTTTTCTAGAAATTACCACTCCAACTTGTTTTCCCAAATCCCTGAGTTCGACCCTAGACTTACTAGGAAACTCAGTGGGGTTTACACTTGGATTCCACTGAGGAAACTTGATTACTCAACACAATTCCATCACCGCTTCCTCCATAATTTCACATCATAAAATAACGCATCAAGTTTTTGGCGCCGTTGCTGGGGACTTCGGGAAAATAGTGTGCTAACAGTAATTTTTCTTATTTCTTTGCAGACTCTCAATCTCTGGTGAATTACAACCTGGAGATTGAGAGAACATTTCGACGCAGATTAAAAGACAACCGCTAACAACAAGAGAGAACACCAAAAATGGTGGAACAACCGGAAGCAAGGGTCACAAACGCGAACAAGATAATGACCAACCCCATCCTTCTGGCAAATGACCGCAATAGACCCATTCGGGACTATGCGTCGCCCAACCTCTATGATTTCTCTCCAGGAATTATGAGACCAGTGTTAGATGGATTGAGGTTTGAAATGAAGCCGGTAATGTTGCAGATGATCGGCTGCTGGACAATTTGAAGGGAGGTGTGGCGAAGACCTGCACGCCCACCTCCGGAGCTTCATAGAAGTCTGCAACACTTTTGTGTTCTCGAATATCTCCACCGAGGAAGTTCGACTCACTCTGTTCCCATTTTCCTTATGCGATCAAGCAAGAAAATTGGCATATTCTCTCGGGGGAGATAACCTCATGGGAACAAGTCGTCGAAAAGTTTATGAAGAAGTATTTCCCACTAACTGAGAATGCTAAGAGAAGGAAATTAATAACAAATTTTGAACAAGAAGATGACGAATCGCTCAGCGATGCCTGGGTGAAGTTCAAGCGGCTGGTAAGAGACTGTCCACATAATGGCTTACCAGACTGCCTGCAAATGGAGATTTTTTACCAAGGACTGAATCCCTCTTCATAGACCGTTGCCAATGCGGCAGCCACTGGTCGTCTGCTAGACAAAACATATGAGAAGGCAAAGAGTATACTTGATCGCATTTCCAAAAATGACGAGGATTGGCAGGAAAGCGATCAGAGATTAAGAATTAAAGATAATGACACAAACAACGGGGCCATCGCATCCCTGCAAAATTAAATTACTACGATGGTGAGTTTGATACAGGGCATCGCAACTAATGACACAGGAGTGAAGAAAGGGCAGGTCAATGCAATTGCTCAAATGACTGTAGTTGTGTCATTTGCGAAGATGCTCACTCGATGCAAGAATGCCCAGCAAACCTGCAGTCAGTATGCTTCATAAAGAATAATCCCTATTCCGATACATATAACCCTGAATGGAGAAACCACTCAAATATTTCGTGGAAAAATCAACAACAAAGCTTCCAACCAGTGGCACAAAAAGGAGGGCCACCCGGATTTTTCTCGCAAAACAACGGTCCAACGCATAATCAAGCTAGCAGCTCGAAACACCGCAATCTTCATCCTTAGAGAGCTTATTGAAGCATTACATTGAGAAAAACAAATCAGTGCTTCAGAATCAAGCAACATCCATTCAAAATCTAGAAATTCAACTAGAAAAAATTGTAGGCGAGCTGAAAAATAGACCGCAAGGAGCGTTGCCGAGCTCAACTGATCTCCTTCGCAATGCTGGGGGTACTTGTTACATGTATTTTTTTGTTGTTATGATGCAAGTCCGTGCCTTAAACTTTGATGACATAGATTTCATGCGATGATATGTGATACTACTTCTAGATATGCATTATTAACGAATGTTCTTGTAGTACGCTGTGCGTTGTCATAAGTTTCCTTGCGTTTAAACCAAATATAATTTCACCGCAAGTTTCTCGGTGTGATCCGAGGTCGAACACAGGGACTGTTTGAGGTTATTGCGTTATGTTTGTGATATATGCGACCAGGGGTTTTTCAAATTAATAAAGATTTTGTGTACAAGTAATTAAACATGCAATAAAGTAAAGTAAAGCGGTAAAAATGCGATAATAACATAAATTGCGTTAAAGTAAATTGCGGTAAAGAAAATCTAAACTAAGATGATACAAGATACAGGTTTCATGATACAAGATACTGAGGTTAAGGCTGGCTGTGAAGATTACTCAAAGATCGTGTAATGCGGTGACAAGACTTATGTGTGAAGTAGAAATAGTGAAAATAATTAATACAAACATCGTAAGTTTTTTAATTGCATTAAAGGTATAAGTACAGTTCTGCTTTTCCCTTGGCGTACACCTCTTGGTGATCGGCCACGTTCTTACATCTCTATGGTGAAACAGGGATGAACGTAATGAATGCAAGGTTGCTTCCATCTCTGGAAGTTCTAGTCGCTTTAGTTAACACATTCTTCTAACCTTCTCTCGACAGATCAGAATGACATCTTCGCTTCTGCTCTCACAGGTGAAGATGTCGTCTAGCATGCCTTAGCAAATGTATTTATCTCTTTAGCACAGATTAAGTTACTCGTTTAATCCATATTAATTACCAAGGTATTAAGAAAACTTCATGGAGAAAACGATTAATGGATGAACAGAAATAGATAGAAAAGTGGAAGTGAAAGTGATCGAGACATTCAATAAAACTATTTAGCGTCTGATACATGATTTGTGAATGAAGAGATTAAGAAGATGAAATACACTTTATGAAATAGAGTTAAAAACAAATACAAATAAGCGCCAACGTTTTAGCACCGATTTGGATGGAGATTTTCTTGGCGGCGTGGATGGATCTTGCAGATGGATAAGCTTCCCTCTCAGGCCTTCTTGACCGGTAGCAGGGATCTAAACACAGAGCTTCATGGTGGGGATCTAGCAGATTCGCACTGAGACTCACCTCTCGACCTTGTCTCTTCTCTTCCCGGATTTCTTCCGATCAGTCCTCAGCTCAGCCTTTCTCTCAATAATCTAGCATCAATTAGCCATCGTATCAATTATACCCGTATCAAGTATATCTTCTCTGAATTCTATGGGGGTATTTATAGGTGAAAAGCTTTGACCTTTTTCTTCCGGACCCCACTTCTTGTTATGGAAATTCCAAAGATGGAGGAATAAATATTCCTTCTGTTATGCAATCAGACCGTCAAATCTGCACAATGGTTAGTTGTACACGTGTCACAATCCTCCACATTTGCATTGCTCAGCTGCATCTTTCGATCGGTTGCTCGCATGCGATGTTGTTTTTATTACCGCATGCGGTTGAAATTTAGCTCGGAATCGACTGTCGCATTGCACCATCATTGCGTTAATCATCTCTTCATTGTTGATTGACGGGCACAATGTGACAGAGATGCGTTGTTCAGTTTGTCGTTGAGCCTTGATTGTAAGCGATGACTTGGTTTTCTACAAAACAGAGTAGAAATATCCTTTTCTCCCATCTTGACGATGTTAGTGGGTGTAATTGCGATAATTCATAATTATTGTATTTCTGAGCTAATTTTCATACAATCGACGCATATTCCTTCACTTTTGGCCGCAATATCTGAATAAGGCAGCATAAATAACTTGTATTTCTACAAGTTATCAGTACTAAGAAGGAACAATGTTTAGCAGTCTCCTTGCTAAGTGATAACATGACTGCGGAAGTACGGGAGGAGCCTATCACAACCAACTTGAATGCGGTGATAATCGAAGACCCATTGACCTATAGTTCGAAAAAGGCCAAGAAAATGAACCCCAAAGTTTCATCCACCCTCAAACCTTCTGAACATGAGATAGAAGAAGTCCAGCTACCACTAGCTCTGAAAAAATATTGAAAGAAAAACAAAATGATGAAGAAAAGATCACAATAGTGGCCACAACGCAAAATGTTATGATCCCACCAAAAATGGGCGACCTAGTAATCTTCACAATACCATGCTCCATTGGAGGGGTCTACAGTGGCCAAGCGATATGAGATCTTGGGGCAAGCATAAACATAGTGCCATTATCAATTTTCAAATGAATGAGTATTGGTACACTCACACCCACAATAGAAACTCTTCTGCTTGCGGACAGATCTCGAATACATCCTTAAGTAGAGCTGAAAAATGCTGCAATCTCAATTGATAAGTTCATCTTGCCGGCATACTTCCTCATTTTGGATTATAAAGCGGACGAAGATGCACCCATCATATTGGGACGACCATTCCTTTCGATCGGTCGCACTCTAATTGATGTGCGCAAGGGGGAGATTGTAATGAATATTCATGGGGAAAAGCTCCGGATTAAGGCAGTCAAGATCCAGAGGACAAAAGAAAAGAGGGAGAAGCCATCGTGGACATGAAAAGGCCAGCTTAGAATAAGTAGTCCCTGAATTTCTATATAACTCAACCTCACCAGGGACGCAAACCTTTTGAATATCCTTTTTCTTACATCAACACTTCATGAATTTTCAGCATCTTAATTTTGTCTATTATCGGCATATCTATTCTTTCTTTGTGTATTCTAAAAATAAAAAAAAAATGGAGATTCCAGTAAAAGAATTTTGTTTCTTTTAAAATCATTTTGACCCTCTCACTTGTTTTTCTTGCAAACGATCGAGGCACAAGATTGTGGAAGCGCCACACGACGAAGCAACTTATCTTATTCCGTCACTTGAAATCCAAAGAAGATAGATTGCCACAAAGAAGGATGCATCAACCACACAATGCGGGCGATAGCGCAAATCCTTAACTTTATTTCAAATTTGTACTATCGCATCGCATTTGATTTTTTTAAAAGTTTTATCACTGCATCTTCTTTGACTACCGCAATCATTTGACATGGATAAATTTAGTAAGTTACCGAATGCTGGTCTCTTTGCCAATTTATGATTTCAATGATGAAAAACATGCTTCTATTTCTTCCGTATATTAATTTTTGTCTATTATCGCATATCTATTCTTTCTTTGTATTTCTAAAAAATAAAAAAATGGAGATTGCAGGAAAAAGAATTTTGTTTTCTTTAAAAATCATATTTGACCCTCTCACTGTTTTCTTTGCAAACGATCGAGGCACAAGATTGTGGAAGCGCCACACGACGAAGCAACTTATCTTATTCGTCACTGAAATCCAAAGAAGATAGATCGCCACAAAGAAGGATGCATCAACACACAATGCAGGAGACAGCGCAAATCCTTAACTTTATTTCAAATTTTGCACTATCGCATCGCATTTGATTTTTCAAAGTTTTATCACCACATCTTCTTTGACTACCGCAATCGTTTTGACATGGATAAATTTAGTAAGTTACCGCATGCTGGCTCTTTGGCCAATTATGATTTCAATGATGAAAAACATGCTTCTATTTCTTCCGTATATACTAGAGTCAACTTAATCTTAAGATAGTCACCTGATGAAATATTTCTAGAAGTTAGAGTCTTGCTAGCTTTCTTTCAAACTTTCTTTACAAAGCCTTATAGAACATCACATGACTTCTTTCAATCTTTTGCAATGAGGACATTGCCGCATTTTAAATTTGGGGGTAATGGTATTTTATTTTTGGCCTTGCTATTTCTAAACAAAAAAAAAAAAAAGAAGAAGAAGAAGAAAAGAGGAAAATGTTGAGAATAACAACTTCGTTGTCAATGCAATGGGAAAACGTATGTTGAAAAGAGTTAAGTTGTGAAGGGCACTTACCCGTAGTTGGATGTCCACATGACACATGTGAGGGCAAGCCAAAATGAAGGTAAATCGCCAGGATCAACGCATAAATAAATGACCGCAACTCTATTGCCAAGTAGGTATAAGTTTAGTCTGAGAAAGAGTGCATTGCTTGTGGTTGGATGTCTATGTGACACACATGGGGGAAAGCCAAAATGAAGGCAAGACACTTGGATTAGCGCAAGGTCAGAAAAAATTAATAATGTCAAGAAATATGCAAGGATAAATATCAATTGACACCCCGTTGGAAATGTTTTCTTTTTGAAATAAATCATGCGATGTACCAGAATTTAGTAATGTCCTTTTGAAGGTTAAACTTGCGCTCCCTAGGTTTTAGAAATATTTTTAGAGGAGATTTGAATAAGACTTAAGGAAATTTTGGTGTATAGGATTTGAATGAAGTATCCTTGAGAAATCTAGGAAAAGAGAATTGTGGTAGACTTGCTAAAGGAAATCTTTAGCTTATACCTGAGGACTAGCATTGTTTAAATTTGGGGGTGTGATAACGGGCATAAATGCACGTTATTACATTGCTAAGTTAGTAAACAATGAGGGTTTGCGTTGATGAAATATGTTAGATTGCGTCCAAAAAGCATTAAGTTTATAACATTGCGGTCGCATGCGTTCATCGCATATAAACAATTGATTTTTTTATTTTTATGCAGAATATGCATTGACATAAGGCGGAAAGAGCGATCACAAGAAATCAATGGACGAGCGCAGTATTACCACAAGGTTTTGCGGTGATTTGTGTTCGTAATTATCTACTCAAGAAGGATTGCCGCATAGAGCCAACGCAACTTGGTGGGCGCATCTGGGTGAAAGGCATGATTAATCACGATGGGACAGAAAGTTGATGATGGTCAAATCCGAATTAAGTTGATAGCCGCTAACGATAACAAGTACATTAAGCTCTTAAGTGACAAATATTCGGTGCATCAGTCAGGGAATTAAAGCCATCCCATCTGTGCAATCATAAGAGAGAAACCGCCTTTCACCCCAGAAGTTCTATAAATACCGAAGGCATCCTTCAGAAAAGGGGTTCACCAGTTCAGCAGTTCAGAGAGTGAAGTGAATTTTTTCTTAGATAGTTTAACCTTGTTCTTAGATTTTCTTTTATTTTAAGGCAGAAGCGAGAGAAGGAGGTTGTGCCGACAGATCGTTCCGGAAAGCTTGGGAGAGCGTCGGAAGCTTCAAGATCAGAGAGAGGGCCAACTCATGCAGAAGCAGGAATCTCTTTTGAACTGAATAGAGATTGCCAGTGTAAAAGCCTCGGTCAACAAGGGATTGCTACCAGGCTTTCTACCTTTACCTTCCATTGTTATTTTGTATTTAAACTCATTTATAGAAATTGAATTTACTTCTCTATATGTGTTCACTCTCTATTATTTACGCATGAGTAGCTAAATATGTTGAATGGGTTGAGAAGCACTTAGCTAGCACAACTGGGGATCTTCATTCTATGCGATTATCTTGTATTATATATGCTTCATTCGTCCATTAGAGATACTCAGGAGGGTAGTCTAAGGACAGGATCTAGGCTTGGAAAAGTCAGGTTAGAATCAAAGCTCGAGAGAGTCAGATTAGAACGCATAATCAAGAGATAAGAGCTTAGGAATAAGCACTATTTGTTATTAACGCATCACATGCATCCTAGAGATAGGATATGATTGTGTGCGGTCACCTTGCTTTGTGCATCTTGCATCATCGCATAGGAAAAGAGTAGAGACTTAAGAATAATCTCTATGGACATTTCTGCATTCAACACATGCGTCCTAGACTTAGGAGCACCGCATTTGCATTGGAAAATGACTTGCTATGCATGGTTGTAGCATGATCGCATAGTCTGATGCATTCCTAGGTAATGCTAGCTAAAGACCTTCTCAACCCGTTCATTTGCATACTCAGTGCATCTATCACACAATCAACCTTTCCTCAAATCTGCCACATTTGTTTATTTTTCATTACCGCAATCAACAAACCAACAAATATTTGAGTTACCGATTACCGCAAAGTTTTCTA
Organism: Benincasa hispida; assembly: GCF_009727055.1. Taxonomy (NCBI): domain Eukaryota; kingdom Viridiplantae; phylum Streptophyta; class Magnoliopsida; order Cucurbitales; family Cucurbitaceae; genus Benincasa; species Benincasa hispida. The sequence continues at coordinate 44,597,567 of NC_052350.1, read as the reverse complement.
GAAATTACCACCGCAACTTGTTTTTCTAAGTCCCTAAGTTCGACCCTGGACTTACTAGGAAACTCAGTGAGGTTTACACTTGGATTCCACTGAGAAAACTTGATTACTCAACGCAATTCCATCACCGCATTTCCTTCATAATTTCAAAAATAACGCATCACTATTTGATATTGAAGAATTGCCATGGTATGCAGAAGTGGTAAATTATCTGGTTTGCGAGCAATTTCTCGAAGATTATACCGACCAACAAAAGAAGCGGCTCAAGCATGAATGCAGATATTATTATTGGAATGAGCCAAATCTGTATAAGAGGGGGGCAGACTAGATTCTACGACTGTGTGTACCGAATACTGCTTAACAACTCATATTATCGCAATGTTATGATTCATCATATGGCGGGCACTTTGGAGGTCAGAACACCGCAGCTAAAGTATTACAAAGTTGATATTATTGGCCAACACTATTTAAGGATGCAAGTGACTACGCAATGAAGTGTGATCGGTGCCAGTGCACGGGTAATATTTCATGGAAACATGCAATGCCGATGAACACCATTTTGGAACTGGAGTTTTTCGACGTCTGGGCATTGATTTCATGGGACCATTCCCACCATTGAATGGTCAAAACTACATTTTGTTAGCCGTCGACTATGTGTCCAAGTGGGTGGAAGCAGTGGCATGCGTCGCAAGCGATGCAGCGATAGTCTCTAAATTCCTGAAGAAAAATATTTTCACTCGTTTTGGCACTCCACGAGCCATAATAAGTGACAAAGGCTCCCACTTTGTCAATCACACTGTCAAAGAATTGCTATGCCAATATAATATCCTCCATAAAGTGGCTACCCTATACCATCCACAGACGAATGGTCAGGCCAAAGTGTCCAACTAAGAGATCAAGCTGATACTGAAGAAGGTGGTAAGGCCTTCACGAAAGGATTGGGCATCGAAGCTGGACGATGCATTGTCGGCATACCAGACTGCCTATAAGACACCCATAGGCATGTCCCCATATGTGTTGGTATTTGGTAAAGCATGTCATTTACCACTAGAGTTGGAGTACAAAGCGCTGTGGGCGGTGAAAAAGCTAAATTTTGACTTAAAAACCGCAGGAGAAGTGAGAAAACTTCAATTGGTCGAGCTGGAGGAATGGAGAATTAACGCATCTGAGAACACAAAGATCTACAAGGAGCGTGCAAAGCGCTGGCACGACAAACAATTATGCAGAAAGAATCTCCAATTCGGGCAAAAGGTCTTACTATTTAATTCACGGCTACGACTCTTCCCTGGGAAATTAAAATCACGTTGGTCCGGACTCTTCATAGTGTCAGAGAGGGTATTCCCGCCATGTCACGGTTGAGTTATCCAATGATGATTAGACCAACATATTCAAGGTTAATGGCAACGAGTGAAAGTTTAACTGAAGAAGACTGGCATTCGCAGGTCGCCTCCTTGTACCTGAGAAACTCTGAATGAGAAAGAAGTGGGTTAGTTCTTTGCGCTATCAGACGATTTCAAATCAGCAGGGACGCAGGCCACGGTTTTGTGAATGTATTCCGTTGAAAAAAAAGAGAGAGAAATTTTTTGTTAACTTTGTTTTTTTTTTTTGGTTATCATTTGACCCTCTCAATGTTTTTTTGCAAACGGTCGAGGTAAATGATTGCGGAGGCACTACATGAAGACGCAACTACTTTATTCCATCAACGGAATCCAAAGAAAGTAGATCGCCGCAAAGCAGGATGCATCAACAAATAATGTGGGCGACAATGCAAATTTGGTGGTTGTATCTTTCCTTGACTTTATTCCAAATTTCGTTATCGCATTGCATTTTAATTTTGAGAATTTTATCACCACATCCTCTTTGATTACCGCAATCATTTAACATTGATCGAATTAGTAAGTCTCCGTATGATTTGTCTTTGCCAATTATTATTTCAATGATGAAATGCATGCTTCTATTTTTTCATATACACTAGAGTCAACTTAATTTTAGGACAGTCACCTCATGAAATATTTGTAGAAGTTAGTGGTTTGCTAGCTTTCTTTCAAACTGACCCTTTACGAAACTTCCTAATTGTGGAACCCGAATTTCCATTATTCCTACTTAAGCAGGTGGTTAAGGAAATTAACTAAGTAAAAGTTAAATCCTATGTTGAAGCGAAGGAAAATTTCTAGGTGTTGAATAGATTTTCCTTGAGTAGTTTTGAGTTAAGCTTAAATTGATGAAAAATTGACTAAGTGTTGGACTAGGTATTGCCATGCATTGGCCATAAGATCTTGGAGAAATTATTTAGGCCAAGGGAGAAGTTGAAGTGGGAGTGACGAATGCCTTGGAGGTTAGAACAATGCATGAGACTCAATGGATAGGTTGGATGCGTTGGATGCGTTGGGTGATGGATGCATTAGATGTGTTGGATGCGTTGGATGCGAAGGATGCGTTGGAAGGATGGCATGCATCCATGCGGTTGAAGGAAGTGAAGTGATGTGTTGGAAGGGACCAATATGGCTGAAGAAAGTGAAGTGATGCATTGGAAGGCAGTCCATGCGTCGAGTGGTTGATGCACAGTGCCCTTGCCCAATGTGTCGAGTGGCCAGCCAAGCGCCCCTGCCATGCGTTGAGCGCCCATGCCTGTGCAGCAAGTGCCCTGACCGAACGACCATGTCTATGCGTCGAAGAGCCCTGCCGAGTGGCCGTGCATCGAACATGCCATATGGCCAAGCATTCCCATGCAGCCGAGCAAGCGAGCGATGGCCAGCCTATGCCGCAAACCCATGCATCGAGCGGCCAACCTATGTAGCACGCCCATGCGTCGGTGGCTAGCACCATGCGCCCATGCCAAGCAAGCCGTGCAATGCTACCTAGTGAGCCATGCATCGAGGATGAGCAATCACCTTATGTCTTGGTGATGGCTAGCTCTTTCGATGGCTAAGTTGGATTGCGATGGTAGTGAATTTGCTTGCTATGCATTGATTATAGACTATATATTGAGTATGGACTATGCATTGAACATCCAAGAGTTGGACGCATATAAAGGATGAGATCACCTAAAAAATGTCATCAAATCATGTGTCTTCTTAGGAGGAAGCCTTAAGCCTTAAGAATTTAAGGTGGTTGCATTAGATTGGAAGCTCATGCATTGGCTACATGGGAGAAAGACACTTAGATTGCGCTGATAAAAAAGATGTGTTGGTAGTGTGAGGGAGAAACACTTGGACATGCAACCAAGTAGGTGATGTCGACTTTGGAGAAGGTTTGGACGCCTATAAATACCGCCAAAAGACTTCATTTTCAGATCAAAATTCAAAAATACATTAAAAAGAATGGGAGAGTTGAGCAAACCTTGCGTTGAGGCCAAATTCCATGCGTCGATCATAGAATTTCAAATAGGACGCATTGGACAGTGAAGTCTGGAAAACAGCATCAACTTGGGACGAGGAGTTCTCCCAATTTACTCATGCGTTTGGAGTGATTCTACAGCCATCTGAAAGATATGAGAGTCTAGTTTTCAGGGTAGGACTGCCGGAGAAAAATCTCGAAGGAATCGGGCTGTAGAAGGAGGAAAAGACAGAAGGGTCGAGCTGTTGGGTAAGCTGGGCCAGTCTTGATATTTTGTTTATTCTGGCCAAACCACAAGGATTTCTTAGTTAATATTTTAGTGTAATATTCCTGAGACATTTTAGAGAATATGTGTAGAAGGAAGTATCTCTAGATAAAGCTTATAACTATGAGTAATATGAGTGTTATATTGAATATGGAATTTAGAGTTCAAAAGGGAGCTCGAGGTGACAAAGAAACTTCTAGAGAGAAAGGTTCCTAAACAATCAAGGTGAGTGACTAAAATATTTAAAATTTTTTAAGAAACCATGTGCTAAAGAAAGATCTTTCAGATAAAGACATTTTTTCTAAGTTTTATTGAAGAAAGTCATTGTATGACTAGTTTTACTTGAAACTCGATACCGGACATTTGAGAAGGTATCTAAGTAGCTCGATATTGAAGGACACAGTTGAGAAGGTATCTGAGCAAAAGTACCCAAGTGTGGGGTAGTTCTTTTGATAAAAATCAGTTTTCTGGTCACTCACTAGGCTTTATAGCTCATGCTTTCCAAATATTTTTCTTTTTCTTCCCAGGTAGCAAAAGGTGAGGAGTTCTAGGGTACTGCTAAGGTCAAGGTCTGCCACGTGCCACAGTTACACTTCTGGAGGGTTTTACAGTTGTTGTTGTAAACTTGTAATTAAGTTTTGGAGTTGTATAAACATTACATTGTTGTAATAAAATGGGCCTACTTAATCAATTGATTGTTAAATTTATTCATTGGTATCAAAGTTATTTTTGCAAGAATTATGAGGTAGTAAGTGTCAATGAAAGGGTTGATAACTACTGCAGTCATGCCCTTCCTCAAGCTCAGAGGGTAGTCTGGGCGGGGTGTGACACTAAGAACATCGCATGACTTCTTTCAATCTATTGGCAATGAGGACATTGCTGCATTTTAAATTTAGGGGTGCGGTATTCATTTTTCGACCTAGCTATTTTTAGCCTTATAAAAAAAATCATCATTGCGATCGGATCCTACTCGTAGTTGGATGTCCGTATGACACCCGTGGAGGCAAACCAAAATGAAGGTAGGAATCGTGATCAATGCATAAAAAAATGACCACAACTCCACTGCCAATTGGGTATGAGTTTAGTCTGAGAAAGAGCGCCTTGCTCGTAATTGGATGTCCGCATGACACACGTGGGGGCAAGACAAAATGAAGGCGAGGCACTTGGATCAGCGCAAGGTCAGAGAGAAAATAATAATAATAATAACAATGTCTAAAATATGCAAGGATAAAAAAATCATTTAACACCCTAGTGAAAAATTTTTTCTGAAAAAAATCATGCGATGTCCTCGAATCTAGTAAAGTCTTTTTGAAGGTTAATCTTGCGGTCCCTAAATTTTAGAAATATTTTAAGAAGAGATTTGGATAGGAATTAAGGAAATTTTGGTGTATAGGATTTGAATAAGGCATCCTTGAGAAATCTAGGAAAAAAAATTGTTGTTGACTTTCTATAGAAAATCTTTAGCTTATGCTTGAGAACAAACATTGTTTAAATTTTGGGTGTGATAACGAGCAGAAATGCACGTTATTACAGTGCTAAGTTATTAAACAATGTAGGTTTGCGTTGATAAAATATATAAGATTGCGTCCAGAAAGCATTAAGTTCACAATATTGTGGTCGCATGAGTTGATCGCATTAAAACAGTTAACTAATGTATTTTTGGGTAGAATATGCGTTGACGCAAGGTGGAAAATGCGATCCAAAGAAATCAATGGCCGAGCACATCAAAAGATTGCGTTACCACAAGGCTATGCGGTGTTTTGCGCTCGCAAATATCTGCTCAAGAAGGTTGCCGCATAGAATCAGCACAACTTGGTGGGCGCATCCAGGTGAAAAGCGTAATAAATCACAATGGGACAGAAAGCTGATGACGGTCGATTCTGAATTAAGTTGACAAGCCGT
>NC_052350.1:44572020-44592042 GCF_009727055.1 Benincasa hispida | reverse complement strand
TAATTCGAATTCCACGTGTACTGTCAGGTGAGCGCCAATTTTTAGTTGACAGACATATCGGCGCGATCAGCAGAGAATTAATGTCATTCCATCAGTGCCAATCATAAGAAAGGAAGAAAGTCTTTCTCACTTCGCTTCTAAGTAAAAGAAAAGACTATACAAGGCTACTTCTATCTTTAAGGGAAATTATCTAACTGTCCGACTCCTTCACTAGAAGTGAGTGGTAGCGCTCTGGTATTTTATAGAGCTCGGGGTGAAAGGTTCATTTGCTATTCTTATGATTGCACTGATGGGATGACATTTATTCTCTGTCTGATGCCGCGCCCGAATATTGTCACTAAAAAAATTGAGACTGACACGATATCTATGCTTTACCAGCTCGTTCCTGCTTTACGGACACTTGTTCAACTTAATTCAGAAAATGTTCCCGAACCAGTCCCCATTGTAAGCGCTTTCTGTCCCATTGTGATTTACCTCTCAAGTGAATTTACTACCGCCTATTTATCCACCTGAGATGCGCCACAAGTTGTCGATGTCTATAGCCTCGAAGGCACCTTCTTGAGCAGAATTTTCTTGCCATGTAAGACGCAAAAACACCGCATAGCCTTGTGTAAGCGGTAACGTGCAGTCTTTGATGTGCTCGCGCCAGTTGATTCTCTTTGGATGCATTTTTTCCACCTTTTGCTACGTCAATCGCATCATTCTACCCCAACCAAATCTATATAATGTTATAACTGTGTGTAACTCTCACGTAGGAACATCAACACTCATAGACTCGACCACTAATATAGTGAAATTAATCGCTTTCTAGGACGTCAATTCTTCTATATAGTGATTTTATTCAACGTCAAAACTCCTACATTGTTAATACTTAGTCACTCTGATAAACGTGACTTTTTTAATGACTCAGTTATCACATACCCCCAAATTTTAAACATAACTTGTTTGTTCTCACCATAAGCTAAAAGATTTTCTATAGAAAGTCAACTCTAAGCATTTTATTTTCCTAGATATTCTCAAGGCTGCTCTCTCTTTATTATCAATATCTTATACACCTAAAATTTTCCTTAATTCCTATCCAATAATTCTCTTCTTAAAATATTTTCTAAAAGTTATGGGACCGCCAAAGTTAACCTTGCAATAAAGTACTTGTACCTAGATTACTCCCGAGCATATGTCATCGCAAATGATTTTTTTTCATGAACAAATTTTTTCAACTAGTAAACTGCGTGTTTGTTAATTAATGATTTTATATTTAATCCTTGCCAGTATTGTAGGCATCTTTGTTTATTATTATTATTTGTTTTCTCTTTCTGGACGCTTGCACGTGCTTGTAGTGCAACAAGTGATCGTCCGCCTTCATTTTTGTTCGTCTGTCGCTCTTCACGCTGTGCTCATGGTCTCGGTGACAACATCTATTCCATATTTCTTAAACGAATGTTCAGTGCGCTTCTTTACTCAGATACCTCTAAAATCTCTATATTGAACCCATGAGATGTCGCAGCATGTGGTATGTTTGTGGTTCTTTTTTTATGCATTCGATCACGGTATGCCTACCTTTCATTTTTGTGGCTTATGCTCCAACGTGGTGTCATACGGACATCCAACTACGTTGAGGATGACCATGAATGTGCGCATATTATTGATTTTTTGGTAATATAGGCTTTATAAATGTTGCTTAGTGCTCGAAAATGAATACCGCACCCCATAAATTTAAAATTGCCTAAATAAAGAGCAATGTCCTCCATTGCCAATAGATTTTGAAGATCATTGCGATGTTCTTAGGTGTCGAACACCCGCCCAGACTTACCTGCTGAGGCTTGAGGAAGGGCCTCATTTGACTATGCAGTAGTTTATCAACCCCTTTCTATTGACACTCTTATTACCTCGATAATTCTTGCAAAAATTCAGACCGTTTGATTAACAATTGTCATAATTAAATACTTTCGTAACTATCAATATATGATTAATTAGGCCCATTTTTATTACAACAAATTGTAATGTTATACAACTCCAAAACTTAATTACAAAAGTTTACAAACAACAACTGTAAACCCTCCAAGAAGTGTAACGTTGTGAGTCAACCCGTTGGACATGATCCTGACTTCTTTAGCCTATTAGTAGCCCAAAAGTAGATCCTGCACCTTTTGTCATAATCCTAGGGAAGAAAAGAAAATTATTTTGGAGATTCTAGAGCTGTGATATAGCATATAAAATGTGCCTTAGTGCAGTGACCAGAAAACTGAAATTTTTATTATCAAAAAAAGAAACTAACACACCCACACTTGGGTTACTTTTGCTCAGATAAACTTTTCTTCAATTAGTGATAATCAAAAGATCCCATTTGCAAAATAATCCGAGTCTACTTAGATGCACCATTCTCAAAAATAATGTCCTACTAAACATTGTTTTCTAGAATTTAGTCAATAGTTTACAAGTAAGTAATCAACTTTAGTAAAAATAACACAAATGACTTATCATCTCAATAATAAACTTAGAAAAAATGTCTTATCTTGAAAGAATCTATTTCTTATAGCACAGTTGGTCTTTCTTAAAAAATTGTTAAATAATATTTATGGTCAATTTTAATTCATACTTACCATTGATTGAGTTATATGTGATATCCTTTTCATCATTAGAATGTTTCTCTTTGTTACCTCCGTAGTCTCCCTATTTTGAACTCTAAAATTCCAATAATGTCAAATAGTGATATACAACTACATAATTTTACCTCATTAGTCTATAAGCTTTATCTAGAGATTACTTCCTTCTACACATATATCTCTACAATGTCTCAGGATATTACACTAAAATATTAACTAAGAATCCTTGTTAGGTTCTGCCAGAATAAAACAAATTCGAAGACTGGCCCAGCTTACCCAACAGCTCGACCCTTCTGTCTTTTCTCCTTCTACAGCCCGATTCCTTTCGAGATTTTCTCCGGCAGTCCCTACCCTGAAACTAGACTCTTCATATTCTTTCAGATGGCTTGTAGAATCACTCCAAAACGCATGAGTTAAAATTGGGAGTCAACTCTCTCAATGATAGAAGCGAGTCCATCGCAAGATGAATTAGGAGCAGGTTTTCTGTATCCGGTTTGCTGTTTTCCGTGTGAGTGTTCCAAATGTCCTATTTGAAAATTCTCTATGAATCGAGTTACGCATGGGTAAATTTGGCTCTTGATCAAAACGCACTCAGAGTATTGACTCAAACTCTCCCATTGCTTTTAATGTATTTTTTTGGAATTCTTGATCTGGATATATCACAAAGTCTTATTTGGCTTTTCCTATCGGCACACTCACTCCGCCGACCTATCCTCCTGCGCAAGTTAAAACCAAGGAGCTATTTTGCCCGTATTTTAATTGTAGCGAGGTGGTTTCTATTTGTCAATCATCTAAATCAATTTCATCTCGCATATTTCCTCACATCAATGTTCGTACACATTTAGTTATCTCCTACTTTGTACTATGGTTCGCAGTGAATATATCCAGTGTGTGATCAGTGTGGTTTTTTCTCCTTCAACCTTTTTCTTGGGACTCACGTCTGCTCATACGACAACAACACCCTCGATGTTTTGTAGTCTGCTAGGTGACTATTATCTTCCGCTCAGTGGCAGCGAGCGATTCAAAAAGTGTCTTCTTCCCATGTGCCTCTAAATTGCATGAGCTATTTCTCCAATCGTAATTGAACCACCTTTAATAATTTTCTTAAAGGCTTAGAGGTTTCAATCTTCCTACCTAAAGAAGAACATCATTGAATTTGATTGATTCGATTTATTTAATTAGAGTGTCTCATCCAATATATTTAATTTATGCCAGAAAATGACAAACTCTTATGTTGAAAATGTTCAATGAGCATTAAAGTCCAATACTAATACTCAATAGTCTATAGAGTCAATGCATAGCAATAGTCAAAGTGATCACTGCCAATTCGACAATCAGTCCCAAACATACTACTGCCCATCAGAGGAACCGAGCTAGCCATCAATGTGCGCCTAAAAAGGAACATAAGGTGATTGCTCATCCTCGCATATGACAATTAGCGGTTGTTTTCTCTACTAGGTATGCTTTGCAAACATGAGCTTGCTTTGCTAGTTGGGCATCGCATGTGTACTCGCCACCCTAGCAATAATAATTTAAGGAAATATGGGACCGCACTTTTAAATAGGATTGGTTTTTCCGCATCGTAGTTTGCTATATTGGGTTTTGCTTGGCATAGGCTTATGGCACTAATTGCGCTCTCTTGCATCTACGAATAAAGAGGGTGAGAGCGAGGGCTAGCAATATGGAACGCTTGGCCCATTGTTTTTTATGGCATGTTCGTATGCAACTGGGTATCCACTCGATACGGCACAAGGGCACATCTGTCGAACGATATTTCAAGTAGATATGGTCGTGGCTCTGTTGCTGGGGTCACTGAATGGTCGGCACTTGCTGCACCGAGGCGTATGGGCGTTTAATGCATACAACGCCATCAGGCGTAGGGGGCGTTATTATGGCTGGTCACTCGACCTACCATTGGGCAAAGGGCACTGCTGCCATTCAAAGTCCAGACTCGAACGCATGGACTGCTTTTCCAATGCATCTCCACTTACAACTTTCTATCGAGCCATGATTGGTCTCTGTCCAACCATCTATCACCGTGTCACTTCCATTCAAACCGCAATGTGTTCATTTATGCGATTACATTGCCTATATTATCCTTAAGTCAGAACCGCATTCATTTCGCATTTTCCAACGCAATCCAATACTACATCTTAATGCATCCATACCCAACTCATCCTAACGGCATTCCAACCCCTATTCCATTGGAGTCTCAGCATTTTCTAACCTCAAGGCGATTCGTCACTCCCACTTCAACTCTCCCTTGGCGCTAAATAATTTCTCCAAGATCTTATTGGCCAAATAGTGAAACATGTCCGTAATTACCCTAGCTCTGTCTCCATTAACCTTTACTGTCAAATTTTATCATCTCAATTAATAAGCTTTGACAAACTCCAAACATACCTAAAGGACAATCTAATTCAATCACCCTAGAAATTTTCATCCTTTGCTCGTTCAAACTATAGGATTTAACTCCCATTGTATTTTTTTTTTCCCAAAAATATATTACATCAAAGTTAAATTTACTCACTTAACTCTAACCTGCTTAAGTTAGAGAGATAATGGAAGATACACGGAATTCCACAATTAGAAGTTTCGTAAAGGGTCAGTTGTGAAAGAGAAAGCTAAGCAAAAACACTAAACTTAGCTTTACAAATATTTCAATGAGGTGACTGTCCTAAAATTTTAAGTTGACTCTAGTAGTATATGAAAAACATAGAAGCATGCATTTTCAGTCATTGAAATAATATATTGGCAAGACAAATCATTACGGAGACTTACTAATTCGATCAATGTTAAAATGATTGTCGGTAACCAAAGAAGGATCGTGGTGCTCAGTAATTCTACAAAAATTAAAAATGAAATGCTGGATAAACGAAATTGGGAATAAAGTCAAGGAAAGATACAACCACCAAATTTGCATGTCGACCCACAATTTATTGTTTGCATCCTGCTTGCTGGCGTATCTACTTTTTTGGATTCCGTTGATGGAATAAAGTAAGTTTGCGTCTGTCATTGTAGTGCCTCCGCAATCATTTACCCTCGACCGTTTGCAAAAAAACATGAGAGGGTCAAATGATAACCAAAAAAAAAAAACCCAAAGTTAACAAAAATTTCTCCCTCTCCTTTTTTTTTTTTTTTTTTGATAATTTAAGGACCAATAGAAGATAAGTTTATATGAATCCAACATTTCAGATCTGACGATACTTCACCAAAAGACTATACCGATGGCCTAGCAGGTACTCTCTGAACTGAATGAATCGATCTTTTCTTGAGTCAGCGCAAAGACTACCCACTTCTTTCTCATTCAGAGTTTCTCAGTACAGAGGCGACCTTGACGAATACTGTGCCTTTCTTCTTCGCCGTTAAACTTTAACTCGGTTTGCACCATTAACCTGAATATGTTGGTTCTATCATCATTGGATAACTCAACCGTGACATGTCGGGGGAACTACACCTCAAAAAATCTGACTTATGAAGCTCCTCGACACAACCGTGACTTGTTATATTTCCAGGGATAAATATGTTCAGTAGCCAGTGAAATTAAATAGTATAGATACCTTCCGTTGCCCGATTTATTGAGTATTTTCATTTTATTCTGCAATAATTGTTTGCGTTGCCAAGCGCTTTGGCACATCAACTCTGTGGTAAGGATCTTTGTGTTTCATTCCTATCTATACTGCTTTTGTGTTTAAATCTCTTCCATTCCTTCCCATAGCATCGACTCAATTGAAGTTTTCTCCCTAACTTCTCGCTCTCGGATGGTTTAATAGATCAAAACAATTTATTAGGCCTTTCTGAGTCCAACCGCCCAACAGCGCTTCTGTAACGTCCTAACTCTAGTGAGAGTAAAATGAAACAATGGCCTTTAACCCAATAGGATTACCCAAAACAAAAAAGACTAACAAACCTGAAATTATTAAATAGTCATTAACAATGCCCTCAGTACACACAGTAGAGACGTCTCAACCCACTCCAATACTTTTATGTTTACACTGATAATTGGGGGAAACATGTGCCGTATGCGGTGCTCCTTCAATAGTCCTAACGTACTCGGTTGAGAAAAATATGCCGACCAAATTTGTCCATCAGTCTCCAGCTTCCTCTCGATAGACATCAAGTCCTTTCGTGCCTGTAAAGGCTCTGCTTACCACCCGTTGCATTCAGTATCATGGCTTGAGAATCGGCTTTTAGCGTTGGACAACTTCTGGCATCTTACCATTTTTACGTCCTGTGGCAGGTACTTTGTGCAGGGTAGCGCCACTTGATGGAGGATATTGTATATTGGCATTAGCAATTCTTTGACAGTATGTGATTGACAAAGTGGGAGCCTTTGTCCACTTCATTATGGCTCGTTGGAGTGACAAAACGAGTGAAAAATATTTATTCTTTCAGGAATTTAGAGGACGATCGCCTGCAGTCGCTGCGACGCATGCCACTCGCTCTGCACCCACTTGTGACACATAGTCGGACGCTAACAAAATGTAGTTTTGACCATTCAATGGTGGGAATGGTCCCATGAATATCAATGCCCAGACGGTCGAAAAAACGTCCAGTATCCAGAAATGGTGTTCCGTCGGCATTGCATTTTCCCATGAAATCATTAACCGTGCACTGGGCATCCCGAGCCACATCTCAGTTGCGCTTTAGTCACTTGCATCCTTAAATAAGTGTTTGGCCAATAATATCAACTTTGTAATCTTTAGCTGCCCGGGGTGTTCTGACCTCCAAAAGTTGCGCATATGATGATAAATAGACCCATTTGCCCGCCCTGCACCTTCCCTTAAATTTTGAGAGGATATAGTTAGATGGCAGAAGTCCGCATAATATTAGGGCTACAAAGTCCGTAAGAAAACTCGGGGACATCTACTTCAATTGTTGAGAATGTTTCTGAGACTCCATTTTATAATAATATAGACTAATCCCTGCAAATATACCTCCCATCTAGAAGACTGCCAACCCTATTTGCAAAATATTTATGATTAGCTTTCATATATCATACCCATGGCATCTTTAATTATCGACACGTGAGTCTAGTGTGAGAATATTCCTTGAAATCAGATATGAGGAAGCGAACTTTCTGAAATTCCGAAAGATTAAATGTCATGTCGCGAAGCTTCGCGACAACAGTGTGTATTCATATATACCAATATCCACAATTCAATGAATGGATTATTAGTAATATTTTTTGAAGTTAACATTATGCGATTTTAAAAATTAGACTTGTTGAGCTGTCCCAACTTCTCAATGGGATTCACAGGATTGTCCCTGAAATCAACTTTTGGTCCTCTGTTTGAAACCAGGAGCAGAAACCCTATTGACACCACTTGACTATGTTGGAACACCTTGGCCTCCGGGGATGTTGACTATGTGATTGAAGCTAATCTCTATAGTATGTTTGGCGACTATTACTACTTGAAGTTGAGGTCATATACAGTGAACTAAAACTACATAAACCTGAGTTTAAGGTAATAGGTGAATGAGTGGCTGAACTTGTAAGGAACTTAAAGAGGAAGACACAAACATAGCTGTCTCAGCATGTTACAGAGAACCCCACCGGGTCGTAAATGCTTGAGGCGTTCGTCCGAAAAAAATGGTGCTAAATATTCTCCATCAGACATAAAGAACTGTGCGGACTTACATTACCAAGAGCACCCCGGCTAAGATTGAGTTGAGTTCACAAGCACGAAGAACACAATTTTAAGGTTTCACTTGTGCATAGTCGGTATAATATACCTAAAAAGATATGCAGGTTTTGTAGTCAATTAGCATGAAGTATGCTACCTTATCGCATGCGTTCTAAAACTAGAAGCCGTAGCATTTGCATTGAGAGATGATTTGCTATTGTATGTGTGTTGCATGATCGCATAACATGAACGCAATCCTAGGAAGTGTTAGCTAAACCCCTTCCCAACCCGTTTCCCGCATACTCATCGCATCTTTCGTACTATTAACTCTTTTCTTAACTCCGCCGCATACTTTTTACACCGTAAACAACAACCCAACACTCTTTGATTTATTGGTTACCGCAAAGTTATCTTAAAAATTATTACTGCATATTGTTTTCTTTAGTCCCTGAGTTCGACCCTGGACTTACCAGGAAACTCAGTAGGATTTATACTTGGATTCTGCTGAGAAAACTTGTTGCAAAACCATTTCCATCACCGCAATTCCTTCCATTATATTACTGCATAAAATAAAGCATCAAGTTTTTGGCGCCGTTTTGGAGACTTCGGCAATTCATTGTGCTAACGACAATTCAGTTTTTGGTGCCTTTGCTTTAGGCAGCCCTTGCTAGTCGTTTAACAACGACTATCCCCTCGGAGGGTTGTAACATAGGATTTGGAACAACTCAAACTCTAGAAATGGATAAGATTTCTTAGGTTCATTCCTAACCTTGACTCTCCATTTTGATAGCATAGTTGGGGCCGAGCCGGAGGGTTACACTTAAAGATTTATTAAAGTGTGAGTAATTTCTGACAAAAAACTGTAGCTAAATGTGTAACGACCCTACTTTCCTACTTATTTCTAGGACGCTACTTCATGCTTGCATAGGCTTAACCGTACATTTTCTTTTAAAGCATCAAATAAAAGAGCCAAATTTTATTTAATAGTGCTTAAATGAGTAAAGATAAAAAAAAACATAATTAAATAATAATAAATAAACTAAAACAAAAATAAAATGAAATAAAATAAAAATTTACCATTCAGAGTACCTCTAAAACCAACTTTTAAATGAAAACAATTAAATAGTAAAATATTTTGCATGAGAGTTTAAAACGCCTAACTCCTAAACCAGACTCCAAAAAAAAAAAACATGGTGTTAAGTGCGGAAGCAGTCAGTCGCCCTAATGGCCAAGTCACAGATCTCTCTTGTCATGCGTTGGTCTGTCATTACCTCTACTTGAAAAATAGGGAAAGAAAAGGGTGAGTATAAAAGTATACTCAGCAAGCGGCACACTATTGGGCCCATTCAATGATTTGTAGGTCTTTCCATTGGACCAAAATGTACAAGGTCATCATAGGCATATAGACATAAGGGGCGAACCTGAAGGCACGCATTCATAAGTAGTGACACAAAGGTCACAGGCATAAACACAAGTGGTTATCCCAAAAAAAAGGACACCGTACATAAGCATAGGGTGTGGGCCCGAAGGCTCGCACATGCGATGTGCATAGCCCAATGGTAACACTAACAGCCACTAAAATCTCATATGGACATAAGCATACAATCATGAATCCTGGAGCTAACAGTCATTAACATCTTAGATATAAGTATGCAATCAAGGCCATGAATCAGCATCAAATTTTATCACAGTCTACTCATACACCAAGTCTTATCACAGTCTACTCATACATCTACCTTAGAACATTATCCCAGTTTACTCATACATCAAACCTTATCACATTATCACAGTCTACTCATACATCTAACTTTACCACAGTATTCTCATATGTCAACTTCAGCACAGTTATCCATATCAAATTTTATCACAGTTTACTCATACATGACATAAGAATCTTTCAGCCGGCTTACCAAGATCTTAGGGCAAAACGACAGTAAACCACTTACCTCGAGATAACGAACTGCCCCAAAACAAACCCTTACTCTGCTTGGAACTTCCTTCATTTCCACACGTTCCTGAAACCAACCAAAAATTCCATGGGTGAAGGTTAGCTTAGGCCCAAAAATCCTAAAAGACAATGGGCTACCAAAAGGGAACCGAAACTTACCCCGAACAGAAGAATCAGGTGGAACCAACCACGATTCGGCAACAACCGACACTGCCCACGTTAGAACTGGTGAACGACGCTTGGTTAGGCCGGTGACTGGAAAACTCGGCACATGACATAGCTGGCTTGAGGTTTGACGTGCGATAGACGAACAGTGGGGAGACGCAGCTACGAGTCGTCGGTGGTCGAGTTTCGCAGTGGCACGAACAAAGGTTTCGGCTTGGTGGCGCATGGTCGACGAACGGAAGCGGCACGGGGAAGGACGGCAAGAGGAAGAAGAAAAAAAGAAGAAGAAGAAAACCCTAGCGGCGGCGGCGATTGCCTAGTGAAGGGAAACATGTGGCTGGAGGAAGAAGAAGAGAAAAAGAAAAAAAAAGAATTTTTCTCTTATTTTTTTCCCTTTTGCATGCATCCTGAGGCCCCCAAAATTCATTTATAACCCTAATTCCCTTCTTCTTTTCCTAAATTAATCATAAACTTTTTTTTTTCTTTCTTTAACCTTTTTTTTAAAGTACAAATCTTTAGGGTGTCACAATCTTCCTCCCTTAATAAACTTTCGTCCTCGAAAGTTCTAATCCTGGAAGAGCTCTAGATGTAGTGCTCTCATCTTGTTCTCTCGCTCCCAAGTTGCTTCTTCAAACTGATGGTTCTGCCACAGAACCTTCACTAGTGGCACCTCCTTGTTGTGCAAAACTTTCTCCTCCCTTGGCCCCAATTTACGCAGGCTTCTCCTCATAACTTAAGTTTTCATTCAACTGCAAGGGCTCAAAGTCCACCACATGAGACAGGTCCGTTAAATACTTCCTCAATATGGATACATGAAAGACATTATAGACCGTAGAGAGAGATGGTGGCAAGGCCAAATGATAAGCCATAGAGCCAATCCGCTCCAAGATCTCGAATGGCCCTACAAAATGCGGACTTAGCTTACCCTTCTTCCCAAATCTCAAGACACCCTTCATCGGCGCCACTTTCAGAAACACCTTGTCACCTGCTTCGAACTCTAGATCTTTACGTCTAATGTCCGCGTAACTTTTCTGTCTACTTTGCGTTGCTAGGATTCTAGCCCTGATCTTCTGCATGGCGTCATTCATTAAGTCCATTAACTCAGTTCCCACCAATTTCCTCCCCCTAATCTCTCCCCAGCAAATCGAAGACTTGTAACCTCTGCCTTAAAGAGCTTCAAATGTCGACATGCCAATGGTAGCCTGATAGCTACTATTATAAGCAAACTCTGCCAAATGTAAGTGGAAGTCCCAACCCCTTGAGAATTCCAATGCACAAGTGCGCAACATATCCTCCAACATCTGATTTAAAGGTTCTGTTTGTCCATCAGTTTGGGGGTGAAAGGCTGTATTGAAGTTCAACCGCGACCCTAAAGCTGCCTGAAGGCTCTTCAAAAAACTAGAGGTGAAAGAGGGTCCCTGTCGGACACAGTTGATACTAGCACACCATGCAATCTTACTATCTCCTTCATATATAGCTGAGCCCATTTACTCACCGTGTACGTGGGCTTTCCTGGAAGAAAATGTGCCACCTTGGTGAGTCTGTCTACCACAACCCAAATCACTAAGAAACCCTTCGTTGTCCTAGGCAAACCCGTAATAAAGTCCATAGCCAAGCTCTCCCATTTCCATTCTGGCACATCCAATGGCTGTAGCAAGCCTGCTATCTTCTGCCTTGGGGCCTTCACTTGCTGACAGAAAAACAACTACTGACATAGTCAGCTATCTCCCTTTTCATATTGGGCCACCAGTAATACCGCTTCACATCTTGGTACATCTTGGTACTACCTGGGTGCATCGAGAATGGAGAGTTATGAGCTTTTGCCAACAATTCCCCTTTCAAGCCATCATCTGCTGGGACGCACAACCGTCCCTGATACAAAAGACCCTTGTCCATTGACACAGAAAATTCACTTGCCTATCCTAACTCTACCTGACAACACTTTTAAACCAGGTTGGGATCACCCTGTTGTGCAACAATAATCCTCTGCCTCAAGGTTGGTTGCACTGTTAACTGAGCTAGCTACGAAGTAACTTCCCCCACTGCCACTGCGATCTCTGCTCGTTCCAGATCTTTACACAACTAAACTTGCTTAGTGATCAAGGCGGCTGAATGAGCTACCTTTCGACTGAGGGCATTGGCTACCACATTCGCCTTACCTGGGTGGTGGAGGATCTCGCAGTCATAATCCTTTACTAACTCGAGCTACCTAAGTTACCTTATGTTTAACTCTTTCTGGGTGAAGAAGTATTTCAGACTCTTGTGGTCAGTGAAAATTTGGATATTTTCCCCATACAAGTAGTGCCTCCAGATCTTCAGAGCAAACACTACTGCTGCCAATTCCAAGTCATGGGTAGGATAGTTGCACTCATGGTTTTTCAACCGACGGGAGGCATAGGCGACCACCCTACCAAGTTGCATAAGCATGCAACCCAAGCCCTTCTTAGAAGCATCACTGTAGATCACGAAGTTCCTAAAGCCGTCTGGTACGGTGAGAACCGGGGCTGAAACTAACCTTTGCTTGAGGTCCTGAAAACTGTCCTCACAAGTTTTTCTCCAAACAAACAAAGCTCCCTTCCTGGTTAGCTAAGTCAACGGCATGGTCATGCTAGAGAAATTCTCCACAAACCTACGATAGTACCCAACCAATCCCAGGAAGCTGCGCACCTCACTGACTGTTGTAGGGCGGGGCCAATTAGTAACGGCTTCAATCTTAGCTGGATCCAATGAAACCCCGTCCTTCGACACCACTGCCTGAGGAAGGATACATTCCGTAGCTAAAACTCGCACTTAGAAAACTTTGCATACAATTTGTTTTCCCTCAGCGTTCCTAGGACCTTCCTAAGAGGTTCCTCGTGTTTTGCCTTTATCTTGGAGTAGACCAAAATGTCATCAATGAAAACGATTACAAAGGTGTCCAGGAAGTTTCTGAACACCCGGTTCATCAAATCCATGAATACTGCTGAAGCATTGGTCAGACCAAAAGACATTACAATAAACTCGTAATGCCTGTATCTGGATCAGAATCTAGTCTTCGGGATATCGGTGTCTCTGATCCTCAGCTGGTGGTAACCTGACCGTAGGTCAATCTTGGAAAATACGGTAGCACCCTATAGCTGGTCAAACAGGTCATCGATTCTAGGAAGTGGGTACTTATTCTTGATGGTTACCTTATTCAACTCCCTGTAGTATATGCATAAACGTAACAACCCATCCTTTTTCTTCACAAACAACACTGGTGCACCCCATGGAGAAACATTGGGTCGTATGAACCCTTTATCAAACAGTTCTTGCAATTGAACCTTCAGTTCTTTCAATTCTACCGGAGCCATTCGTACGATGTAGCTCCAGTTCGATCATAAAATCAATCTCCCTTGGTGGAGGCAATCCTAGAAGTTCTTCCGGAAATACATCGGGATAATCTCTCACAACTGGCTCAGATGTTAGTGCAACCTCGGTTTCTCTTGTGTCAACTACGCAAGCCAAGATACTCCAGACACCTTGGTTTAATCTCTTGGCTTTACCGCTAAAATCACTTTGGGTAAAACTATCGTCCCGACCCCTTTGAACTTAAAGTTGGCTTCTCTAGGGGGGTTAAAATTCACCTCCTTACGAGAACAATCTATACAAGCATGGTTGGCAACCAACCAACCCATGCCCAGAATTACATCGAAATCACGCATGTCTAACATTATCAGAGTCACATCAAGGGTGTGGTTCGCTATTTTCAACTGACATGCTTTTATCTTTTCCCTTGCTATCATAATTTCTTCTGATGGTGTAGACACTGATAAAACATAACCCAAAGGTTCCAAAACTAACATGGCATGCTTTACGAACAACGAAGAAATGAAAGAGTGGGATGAACCAGAGTCAAACAACGTCAAGGCATAGTGCCCAAGATATGGAGCTGTCTCTTATACACATCTAGATGTGTATAAGAGACAGGCCCCAAGATTGGGAGCGTACCTGTCACCATTCTTCCCGAGTGCTCAGCTTCCTGACGACTGGTGGCATAGACCCGACCCTACTGCTGCTGTCGTTTTGAACAACCCTGATGTGAATTCGGGGCCTGACCCACCGCACTTCCGAAACCACTACTAGGGCATTGGTCTGCCGTATGCCCTATTTGCTTACATCTGAAAGAAGTCCCTTTGCCAATCAAACAGCATCCTCAATGACGCTTCCCACATGACTTGCACACCGGCCTTTCCCTCCAAACTCCTTCTAAAGTAGTAGCCTGCTGTTGGGTGTGCCCTATTGACATGCTTGTACTTTGGACCTTCTATAGAGGTCCCGAAGCTTTCTGCTCAACCTTCCTCTTCTGACCAGGGGCCGGTTCCTCCATCAGGGACTTTAGGAACTCTATCCCTGAAGGACAACCCACACGTGCTACCGCTCGGAAGGCTGCGACGTAGGTGGGAGGCTCCAGAGCTTGCACAATGCCTCGCACCCTGTCTCGGAGTCCTTGCACAAACCTTTCAGCCCTCTTTGCTTCAGTAAACACTAGATCAGGGTCGAAGCAAGGTAATTTGTCAAACTCCTACTTATACTCTTCTACTATCAAGGTCCCCTGCTTTTTGTACCTCATATGAGCAGAGAAGTACTTCTCGTAAAACCGCTCCTTAAACTAGTCCTACGTGGCTTGGCCTCCACTGGCTTATATCATTCTCTCAGTCGAGCGTCACCAACGCTTGGCATTATCGATGAGAACGAAAGCGATACACTGCAGCTTCTGCTCCTCTGGACACCTCATTTACTGAAAGATCCCCTTAACAGTGGACAACCACAATTCTGCATTTGTGGGGTTTTTCAGGGACCTGTTAAATTTTGGGGGATCATACTTCTTAAAATCTCGCAGGTATCCAGCTTCTAAAGAAGGGCCTGCCACGGTCCGACTCATGGCCATGTCTTGATTATGAATTGGTGGTAACGGGACTGACGAGGATGACGCCTGTTGTGACTGTGCATGCTGAGCTATCTGCTCGGCCACCATGCCCCTTAGTTGTCCTACCACGGTTTGTGTAACGATGTTCCTAATAGCTACAGCCATAGCCATATATTCTACTGGAATTTCTGAGGATGACGATCCTGACGGGGGCACAGTCAAAGCTCGGGGCCCGCTCTTTGGTCTAACCTTTCGCCAAGTTGACCTAGAGGGGTCACGAGGTGGCGGGTCTCGCACCTATTGGCTCTGCACCTCGGGTTCTTGTTGGTTAGGGTCCAGCTCCCCAACTACTTTCTTACCTCGACTGCCCCTTCCTCTAGTTCGTGGCGCCATACCTTGTGACCAACATACCTGGCAATGACGAAAGATCCATTTGTGGCCATAAGGAACATAATAGACTCATGATGTAAGTCAGTCTACGGAACATAAAACGACTCTGATTCCAACTGTAACGACCCTACTTTCCTACTTATTTCTAGGATGCTACTTCATGCATGCATAGCCTTAACCGTACATTTTCTTTTAAACCATCAAATAAAAGAGTCGAATTTTATTTAATAGTGCTCAAATGAGCAAAGATAAGAAAACATAATTAAATAATAATAAATAAACTAAAACAAGAATAAAATGAAATAAAATAAAAATTTACTGTTTGGGGTACCGCTAAACCCAACTTTAAAATGAAAACAATTAAATAGTCAAATAAAATTTTGCATGAGAGTTTAAAACGCCTAACTCCTAAACCAGATTCCAAAAAAAAAAAAACATGGTGTTAAGTGCGGAAGAAGTCAGTCGTCCTAATGGCCAGGTCACAGATCTCTCTTGTCATGCACCAGTTTGTCATTACCCTTACCTGAAAAATAGGGAAGGAAAAGGGTGAGTATAAAAGTATACTCAGCAAGCGGCCCACTCAGTGATCTGTTAGTCTTTCCATTGGACCAAAATGCACAAGGGCATCATAGGCATAGGCATAAGGGGTGAAGCTGAAGGCACGCTTTCATAAGTAGTGACACAAAGGTCACAGGCATAAACACAAGTGGTGATCCTAAAAAAAAAGGACACCGTACATAAGCATAGGGTGTGGGCTCGAAGGTTCACACATGCGATGTTCATAGCCCAATGGTAACACTAACAGCCACTAAAATGTCATATGGACATAAGCATACAATCATGAATCCTGGAGCTAACAGTCATTAACATCTCAGATATAAGCATGCAATCAAGGCCATGAATCAGCATCAAATTTTATTATAGTCTACTCATACACCAAGTCTTATCACAGTCTTCTCATACATCTACCTTAGCACATCATCCTAGTCTACTCATACATCAAACCTTATCACATTATCACAGTCTACTCATATATCAAACCTTATTAATCGCATCGTTTCAAAATTACTTGCAAAATATAATGTCAAGCACAAGATTGCTACTGCCTACCACCCTCAGACAAACGGTAAGGCAGAAATTTCAAATCGAGAAATCAAATCAATTCTAGAAAAAGTCATTAGCACAACACGGAAGGATTGGGCGCAGAGGCTGGATGAAGCACTCTAGGCCTACAGGATAGCATACAAAATGCCTATAGGTATGTCTTCTTACTCATTGTATTTGGTAAAGCATGTCATCTTCCCATAGAATTGAAGCATAAGGCATTTTAGGCAGTAAAGAAGTTGAACATGAATCCATATGCGGTGGGCATTCAACGCAAGCTTCAGCTCAACGAGCTCGAAGAATGGCGATTGAACGCATATGAAAACAACAAGATCTACAAGGAAAAGACAAAGCGTTGGCACGACCAACGCATCAGCAAGAAGGTACTTGTTGTTGGTCAAAAAGTTTTATTGTTCAACTCACGCTTGCGTCTGTTTCCAGGGAAATTGAAATCTAGATGGTCTGGGCCCTTCATAATTAAAACGATATTTCCTTACGGTACTATGGAATTAATGCGAGAAGATGGCACTGATGCATTCAAATTAAACGGCCAAAGGTTTAAGCCGTACTTTGAAGACGAAGTGGAACGCCAAAAGTCGTCTCTTGCGCTACGCGAGACAAGTTGAAGCTCGCGTCGAGGCATCTCTGCGGTTGTAACGCCACATCCTCCAGGGATGCATCTCAACCTTATGTTTAGTTTGTTAGATTAGTTATTTGAAGGTTGTAAGTTGATTAATTTGCCTTTACAAAATTTGGAAATTTGATAGTTTTTCTTTTAGAAAAGTGTATAATTAAGAGTTTGGACGCATTAGACATAAGTCTAACGCAGGGGGTAGTGAAGGGACGCGTCTCGAAAACACAAAACACTCGAGTGTTTTGGCTAAACGACCCTTCCACTTTGCATTAACTGCAAACATCAGGCGCTGCCTGAAGTCAGCTGCGATCATTCTCCCCTTCTATAAAAACCTCCTCCACTGCGCCTACGAATAAGTTTTTCCTCTCTCACTCAGCATCCTTACAAACCTTCATTTGTTCAAAAACCCTAGCACCTCAGATTCACGAAACCTCCATTTCCCTTTCTCGCTCAGCATCTCCGATGAAGAATGTCGTCCGACTCAGATTCTCAGAACAAAAGCTACAGCCTAGGCAACGATTCGCCAGTTTCTTATCCTCCTCTTCATTTTTGAGTTCACCACCACCTAACCCTGGGAAATCAACCCCCGTCTCTACCTAAGTGACAGCCTCTTACGGCGGCGCTACCTTTACTCAGTGTCTGGCCGTCCCTACACCCTCTTCCACCTTCGGGAAAGAATTGGCCAAGAGCTTCAAGAAACCTGTAAACCCTCCGGCCAAAACTTCTCTGCTTGGGGCTAAAACCCCACAAAAACCCAAGTTTGCCCCTAAACCAAGGGTAAAAACACCAGCCAAGTCCAGGATGCGTCCGTCATCTATGGCCGCATCCAAACCTTGTACCAAGCCTGCCCCACCACCATTTATCCCGAATATAACCTTGGTGGGTGCAACGCATGAACCCCTTTCCTACCCATACCTATACCGCACCCTCTCCAGCGGTGCGTCCACCACTCTCTCTATCCATTGAACCCTTAGCCACAATTTACACAGTGGAATCAGACACGTTCAACCAGCCATCACCTTCACCCATCTTAATATCCTCTCCATGGACGTCTCACACCCCAGTTGGCATCCCGCCATACACTCCACCTATCCCAACCTCTGACAGTCATGCGTTAGAGCATAACCTTGAAGACTTGGCAGAGTTAGCAAGACGTGATGAAGAGGAAGTTTTTGGAGTTATTCTAGCATCGCTCAACCAAGAGCAAGAAGCAACTCAAGTGATGCATTCAGATCCACCAAACGCATCACTCGCATTGGATGAAATAGAAAGATATGCAGTGTTGCTAGAAGAAGAGATGGAAAATGAAGAAATGGAAGAAAATGAAGAAAGGGAAGAGAATGAAGGAAGAGAAGAAGAAAGTAGAGAAAGGAGAGTTGGCCCCAACGCGTCACAGCCATACCTATCTGATACGGATGAAGGGCTTATAAAATCAAAGAGAGTATCAAGAAAGAGAAGATTGATATTGGGAGAAGAAGAAGAAGAAGAAGAAGAAGAAGTTGCACCCGGACCTGAGGGTGCAACGCGTAAAAAAGGGCACAATGCGTTAGAAGAAGAGTTGGAAAATTACGTGCCTGCGAAACAAGGGCGGAAGAAAACTAACCTCCAAAAGGAATTGGAGAATGAGTTGAGAGAATTGGCTAGAGAGGCCAATGAACACGTGGCTAGGAAACGCAAGGTAACGGAGGCGTTACCTAAAAGAACCAAGGGAAGGAAATGTCAGTTCAGCGACATCTTAGTAGAGAAGGACTTCTTCCCTGAACACCACCCTTTGCCAGTTTATATCAAGGAGACCATCAACGCATTAGGGTGGAGTCAATTTTACGTTGGGCATGATCACATCTGGCCCAACCTTGTCCGCGCATTCTACAATAGCGAATTCGACATGGAGAAAAACACCGCCTTTGTTGAAAGGGTGTTAGTTCACTTCTCAGCAGAAAGAATTAATGAAGTGTTCAATCTAAGCAACAATCCTGATGCAGAGGGGAACTGCATCTTGGAACAGCCAATGCCCAGTGAATTAGAAGATGCGTTGAAAGTGGTGGCCAAACCTGGAAGCAAGTGGCAGACATCAAGAAACGGATTCAAGATGCTTGCTTCCAGGAATTTGAATCCAGACGTAAATATGTGGTGTTATCTTATCAAGCGCAGCATCATGCCTACAATGCATGATGAAACATTAACCAGAGAACGCGTCTTGGCCACCTACTGCATAATGCAATGTATCCCCTTGGACATTGGAAGGATCATTAGGGATCAAATTAAGGCCATCAAGAATAAGCCTAGAGGGCAATTATAATTTCCATGGCTGATCTGCGCATTATGAGAACGTGGGGGTATCCCTCTGGGGGATGATTATGAAGCAGTCGATGGTCTAATAGATATTAAGGCAGTAAGGCATCTACTTTGGAGATCACAACATCAGCTAGCCTTACCAGCCAAGGAAGTAACACGAAGACCTCGACCATCAGAACGCGCCCCCAAGAATCGACGCGTCATAATAGTTGAACACGGCGATGAGGCTTCAGAAAATGAAGAAGTTGAAGCTGAACCAGAAATCTCAGCTAAGGAAGTGCAACCTGCTCTAGAGTTTATCCATGATTCGCCAACAGCCCAGCCAACAAGGAGAGACTTGGAGGAGTTGAAAACATTCATTAGTGATC
>NC_052350.1:44512185-44571260 GCF_009727055.1 Benincasa hispida | reverse complement strand
ATCAAAGTGAGAAAAATAGACAAGGCATGAACTTCTCTTAAAAGATTAAGTTTACTTTCTAACGCGTGCAAGCTTTAGATCTTAAACTCCTTTCAATTTCTCAAAGCTTTTTAAAACTCTGTTTCTCTTTTAGCAATGAGGATTTGGCTCGTTTCCAAATTTGGGTGAGTCTAGCTCATTTCCAAATTTGGGGATGGGGGAAATTCGTGTGTAGACGCATCAACGAATATACCATAAAAAAATGAAAAAGAAATTCAAACACAGCTCCTCTGTCATTTCATTAAGAAAAGAATCTTAATTGGCATGAGTTTAGTTGGAACAGGCACTTGGCCGTAGTCGGATGTTCGCATGACACCCGTTGGGGAAAGCGAAAACGAAGTTAAGTCACCTAGACCAACACGCCCCATAAAACTCATCTATCTAGTCAAAAGAAAGAAACTATACCTTGAAAAAGGAGTGAATATTAGATATGAGTTTAGTTGTAAAGGGTTCTCACCCGTAGTTGGATGCTCGCATGACACCCGTGGGGGCAAGCCAAAACGAAAGTGGGATACCTGAAGCAATGCATGGGTAAATAAGTACGCAATCATTTTCTTTTTATCCAGTGTCTGTTTTTTTTTTAAAAAGAAAAAGCATCTTATGCATTACTGGTTTAGAAAAGATTGAAACGTTTTGAGAAATGAAAGGAAACGATAAGAAGCCTGTTGCACTAGAAACAAAATATTAGTCTTTTTGAGAAACGCGTCAAGCTAAGTATATTTTCTCAACTCTTATTTAGCTTTATGATTGAATATGATGAGAGGTGAAACTTGAGTATCTAAGGCTGAGGAGATAGCAAGGAATTGCTTTAGAATGCTTGAGGACAATCATTGTTTAAATTTGGGGGTGATTGATAACTTGTAAAAATACAAGTTATCTTTGCTCTTAAGTTGGAACAATTAGGATTTTTAATGGTAAATTCTCCTCATTTTTAATAGAAACGCATGGATTTACTTGAACAATAGAAAATTCATGTAAAAGAAGTTTTATCACTGATTATCGCGGCGCTAACGCACTACTTTGCAGGATTTCAACACAAAAACTGACAACAATGCATTAGACAAGTGCCGCAGGATACACGCTAATGCATGAACCATGCGTCGGAGGGAATTCAACGCATAGAAGATTTGTTACTTTGGGCTGATTGTGTCACATCACCACTTGCAAGCATGGGAACCTACAACAGGCGGCGTCTGAAAAGCTTCCAAGAGGTCAGGCGGCCAACCAGGACATGGAATTTAATGCTGACCAGGGCATGGATTTAAATGCAGCCCATCCTCCAAGTGGACAAGACTAGCGCCTATAAATACTTGAAGACCCTCCAGAATTAAATGAAAATTAGAAACTCCACTCTCTCTATAAAATTTTAGACTTAGTTTTAGCTGTACGAGCTGTGCCGAGGTATAAGACGATCGAAGGAACTGATAACCACCAGCACCGCCGGCCAGGGAGTGGAGAAAGTTATTCTTGAGAAAGATACTCTGTCCTCGGCCCTTTAAAGTGATTGTACACAACAAGTTTGAGCCAAAGAGCTACAAGAGATTGTATTCTTTGGCTTGACTCATTCTCTCTCTTAATATCATTTTCGTATCATTTTGATTGAATATAGTTCTTTGTAAAGAATTATTGATCCTTTATAAAGTTCATATATTTGATCATCATTTTTTGCTACTGTTTGTCTTCTGTTTATGTTGAAAGCATTAGTACTTCATGCATAATCCTGTTTCAACACCTAACCCAACTTGACAACTTGGTGAAAACATCTTTAACTTAGTTGTTTGAAAGAATAGCTAAGTCACATGAAGCAGAACGTCTAGTACAGCTAGAGATAGACTTACTGGTGTTTCTTGCATTATAAGTTAGACACATATAACCTAGAGATAGACTTGTATGTCATTTGCATTGAGAAATGTTGAATGGAGTCTAACGGATGAACAGAAAGATAAGCAAACCATCTCATTTCATCCACACTACATAAGTTGTGTACAAGTATCTTTAACTGACGCGTCCACTTACAAAAATTCCATTCTCACATGAACCATCATTTTCCACTCAGCTCTTTTGTATCACATTGCACAGGCATAGCATGTTAGTGTAAATAACACATCTTTTGCATTTATTTAGGAAAACCCCTACTGCAAGTACAACACATTCTTCGTGTTTAATGAACTGAATCTCTGTGTTCGACCCTGGACTTGCCAAGAACCTAGATTAGATTTATACTTGGTTTAATCTAGGAAAACTTGAACACCATTTTAAGGAGTTGTGTGCTCTATGTATAACTCTAACACCCGACAACATTAATGAACTGCTCTGATTCTGACATTCACTGCACGTTAGTCCTTTTCTGAATCTCTGCTGCTAACGGTGTGGTAGGTGAAATGTCAACATCATCTTTTTATTTTCCCGAGAGATGCGCTGATGCTTTCATTCCACCAACCCTGCATTAATCCCTCTATTATACGTTATCATATAGCCACAATCATGCAGTGACCGTATTCGCTTAATACCACAACTTCTACACGATAACCGCAATCGCTTGACGATTGCAACTCCTATGTGATGGACGCATGCGGATGATCACCGGAACACCCATGCGTTGATCGTATGCGTTCGCCTTTGCGATGGAGAGTTTCTCCGCATGTGATTGTCTATGCGATAGTCCGACTTCCGCATTTACGTCCACTTCCTGTGTTAGCTACAAAAATAGACATTTGAACGCATAATAATGTATAATAATGGGTTAGTCGAGATTCTCAATGCTGAATGCCGCAAGCTCCTTTTCTCATGAATTCCTAACATAATTGCTACATATTCTGCTTAACAGCCTTCATAATTCTAAATAAAAGGCCTAAGATGACATGCATTTCTGCATGTCATCAGTGGTCTACAACGAGATTTGGAGAAGTTTTGCAGCTGAGAATTGAGATTCTAAAGGTTTTACAAAGGTATTTCTTCAAACCCTCTAATTATTTTATGAGCATGCTTTAATTATAGCCAAAATTAATGAATTAGAATGCTTATTTATCCTTGTTGCTTCCGTTGCATGCTGATATACTCCTACATTACGGTTTGACATTTTCGACCTTAATTAATAATTAGAACGCTTTCTTGGTTAGATTCTTGCTAGTTATCTGCCATTGTAGAGGCTAGTTAGATCTAATCAAGCGAGTAGTAGTGCATGCATAATTCGATTGCATAATTAATTGTCAGAAAACGACGATAGAAATTGCATTGAATGTCTATCTTGATATGAGAACTAGATAAACCAATCCCTATTTACATTTATCCATCACATTTTAATTTCTTGTATGTTTCCATTCTATTAAACAAAGCAAACCCCCATTTTTTACTTCTTTCCACAGTCAAATTTAACTTAAGATAGATTTAATTCTTGGCTTCTTTGTGGTTTAACCCCATGCTTGCCACTTGTGCTACTTTGGTAAGAGAAAGTAGTAGTTCGGTGATTTATAAATATTCTTTTTATCGGTTATAGGGTTTATTAACGACGTAAGAATCCCAGTCGAACACTAACACCTCACATTAAATTCCATGCCTTGTCACACCACCTACCTCGCGTTAGAGATTCATTGGCTCTACCACAAACTTTTCACATTAGCTACCAACTTGACCTTTTTTTTTTTACTTCCACTGCCCATGCGTCTATCGTATTTCTAAACATGTTTCATCTCATTACGTGGAATTATGTGATGCCAAGTTGGGCATCAGACTTGGTTCTATACGTTTACGGCCTTAGCTTGCTTCTTTTACTAGTTTTCTCCATTTTCAACTGAATCCTACTTCCAAAAGTGAAAAATTTTATAATTTTCAAGGATGATTAGTTTTGTAAGCATGTGATCGCAGGACATGATTAATTGCATGATTTTCTTATCAAACTAATGCATTTTCCTATGAATTTTCCTAATTGTTCTAAATAAAAGAAGTAAAATAACTTGTATTTTTACAAGTTATCACACCCCCAAATATAAAACAATACTTGACCTCAAGCATATATTTAAAGTCCTAACAAATCTCAACTCACTTCAATACATTAACTATACCTCTCAAAGTGTTTCCTAATACAAGATTTATTTGACTTGCATTTTTCTTTTGACTTATTTTCTTCCTTTAGAAATATTTCTAGATCTTAAATGTGGAAACCTTAGTCCTCAAAAGTCCCTTACTCATTTCTAAGACTTTCTTATATTTCTTTTCAGCAATGGGCTTATGGTTCAAAAGTTTATAAAATTTCTCCTTGTTATCCCCTTAAAACAACGAGACTCCGGGAGAATTAGGACAGCAATCCCAACAATTTCCCACTTGTTCTAATGACTAGGGAGACTAATGTATAATACAATATAAAAATGTACAATATATAATAAACTAGGGAATACCCAAGTATTAGGGCTATTGCGGCGAATGTTGCCGTCATTGTCATGAAGGGATTGGAATTCCCCGCAACAAAAGCAATTGGATGCATCGGTCTCTACATTTCATTTTTCAAAACATACAAAATTCAGAGTGATAGAAACAACTGATAAACATTATTAAATCAAGCATGCTACTACTATGAAAATGGAGAAAAGGGATAAGATATCACATACCTGTTGAAGACCAATTCTTCACGTTCTTCCAATACGCGTCTCTTCTCCCGATCTCACGAAAGCTACAACTGGACACCATCACAGTGTCTTTCCCGTTATTCTCAGGGACGAGAATCGTGCAGAGGTGTGGGCTTGCACTTAATTTTGGTAAGAGGGAAGGGAAGAAGAGTATTGAGAGATATTTTCTTCTCTGTAAACTCATCTGCATAACATAGAGAACAAGAGGAGAAAGAGAGAGAACGTGAGAGAAATCCTCTCCATTTTTTTCTTCTGTTTGTTACATGAGAGCATTTGAGAAAATAATGGGTGAGAGAGTTATAACTCCCTCCCATTTAATTTTAATTAAACTAAATTTAAATTAAAAAATTTGAGTTTAATATATATATACTACTTAATATATATACAAATTATATGTTATATCACATATAACATATATAATCTATAGTTAATGTTATATCACACATAACATAAACCATAGTTTAATATTCTCTCAAATAACTTAAGGTATTAATATGAATCACATTCATATTAAATTTAATCTATAGTTTTTATATGAATCACATTCATATAAATTAATATTTGAATCACATTCAAATAATAACCCCTCTCAACAAACTATATAAATTTAATATGAATCATATTCATATTAATTATAACATATAGTTTCTATGTAAATCATATTCACATATTTAATATTTGAATCATACTCAAACATTTATTTCTCTCATAAAACTATATAAATTTAATATGAATCATATACACATTAAATTTCAACATATAGTTTTTATATGAATCATATTCATATAATTAATATTTGAATCATATTTTAGGCCATGGTTGCTAAATTAAATTTGGAAATTTATGTTATATGATTGATTCAAGTCTTCCAAAGGTTTTAAGAAGATTAATTTCGTGGACTAATGATTTGTGACCAAATTTGAGGTGAGTAATCTTACTACTGAATCCGTCTTTGTGCTAGGCGATAAATTTAAGAATAATTCTGAGGACCCTAGGACTTTTTGTATCTAAATGCATGAGGTTAAATAAGTTGTACTTGATTATATTTGAGGCATGTTATGAGTGCAAGCATGAATTAAATTATTTTGTTTATACAATTTGCGAGATGAACATTGAGCATGATGGTATGTATTTTCATATTTATGGGACTATATGTTATGATGAACATTACGTTTATGATAGTGTTTACCCCTACCTATAATTAGATACCCACCAGAGGTGGTGATCTTCTTCGCGATTTCACCAGAGGTTTATGTTTCCTTTGGGATTCACCAGAGGTTCATGTTTCCTTCGGGATTCACCAGAGGTGGTGATCTCCTTCGGGACTTCACCAAAGGTTTGTGGGTACACCTAATCTATGATAGAGTGAGTAGTATCCACTAATTAAGCCACCCCATGGAAAGTATAGGTTTATGCATGCCCTACTAGAAAGTGGCATCTAGAAGACATAGATGCTTAGTCTGATCCCAGTAGTAGGGTTATTTACTGACTATTTTATACTCATCCTTTCTAATGTTTATTTTTCAGATGAGGGTAAGAGCATGCCAACGAATGACAAGCGGAATCCGTGATCGAGCCAATGGAGCAAGTCATATGATTTCGTTCATGTTTTCAGGATTTTATGTTTTGAAATTTCTAGTCTTAATGTTTGAACTTGAAATTTTGGTATTCATGCTTCTGAACTTTTCATGAGAATTTTCTAGTTTTGTTTTATGGTTTTAAAGGTACCCTATTACATAAATTTTAGTTATTCACTTTTAATAAAGTTATTTAATTCACAGTATTTAATTGGGTTTTACCAAATCATGAAAATGTGTTGATTTGAAATGTATGCATGCGTGTGATAATGACCTAGTATAAGTCCTAGGGAGTTGGGTCGTTACAACATCCTTCATTTCCTCATTTGTTAGCCTTTCAATAATTCTATTTCCTTCAGCCTCAGGGTCATTCGTCAGGTTGTATAGCGCATTCACCCTCTTCACGCCAAAACCAACGTTCACCTTGCCTACTTGAGTGCTATATTTGTTGGGATGAAGCGTCCCTTGATAGAATGCACGAACCACGCTTGGCTTCACTGCTTAAGGTCCTTTATAGAAATCCCGCATTTCATCATGCTGACTACATCCATTATGAATGCGGGCAATGGTGTGGTCTCAAGAAAGAACTCCATCTCCAACAATGTATACGGTCTCTTCTTTGGTGCATTCTCCCTATCCTCCACCATTGGTGTTTTTCCGTTGTCCTCTTTGTTTTCTGGTGCTTATTTCTTAGGTGTCGCATCCCTTCACTATCTCCTTCATAGGTTGTTTTCTCTTGACAACCTCTTTTCTTTCTTTTTCCTCCCTCAACAGTTTCTTTTCCTCTTTTATGTTTTTGGTGTTTTCCTTGATATGTCGAGCCTTTGTCGCACGGGCTTCTTTTTTCGCCTCACTTTCTTCTTCTATTTCTTTAACAGCTCTTTCTGAGCTGTTCGTTGTCTTAGGGTCAGCAATTCTATTCCTTGCCGCATTGTCGGCTTCTTCAATTTCTTCATCGCGTACTTCTATATAAATTTACTCATCGTGATGAGACTTTTGGCTTCCTTCCTTAAATCTTGGAAGCACGTTTTCTCTTTCTTCGTTTTACTAGCCAAAGTGGTCCTCATTCGCTCCATAGAGGATGTAGGCAAAATTACCTCCTCATTCGTTCTCAAGGTGTGTTTCTCTTTCCTTTCTTTGGTATTTTTCCTTTGGAGAGACACCTCATCTTCCTCAATCTCCACTTCTTCCAGGTTAGCGCTAGGTGTGACTGCCTTTTCTTTAACACTTCTTCTTGGTTGTTTGGTCGTATTATCGTTATCACCCTTAGCCATTTGTTTCTACTTGAATGAGGCAAACATCTTCCTTAGAGGCCCCTCTTTAATGCTAGTTGGGCTAGGTATATTGGATGCTAATTCTTCAGAGCCACTCGTTGTAGAGATAGACCCATGCGACAAAACTTCTCTTCTCCCAGCCATCCCTTTGCTCGACTAGTTTACCATTTCTTCATCGTCAAGACTTTTTCAGTGAGTGCATATTCTCTAAATTCTCCCTAAATACTTCACACGCATCCCTTCTTCTTGCCTCACTTGCCTCTACCATATTGCTGGCGCCTGATTGTAGTGGATGCATTTGCAACTTAGGGCTATTAGGATGGACCTTCTCCTCACGTGGTTCTGCAATAGCTGGTCTAGATTGGGCTCATCCCTCTTATAGTGATGATGATTGTGATAGAGTTGGTTCTTTAGTGAATACCACGACTAATGGGGTTAGGAGGATGGGGGTCTGGAGGGTTATACTCCTAAGGTAGGTGAAGAGGTGTATTAAGAAGCTAGATAGGCAGATGGTGTAGGGACGGTGGCAAATGAAATCTCAATGGGACAGAACCCAACCATTGGCACAACTACTTCATATTGGGAATGGAAAGACGATGAGCGATTGTGGGCTTTGAAGATGAGGGGGTGACAGTGCTAATGTGACTATCCATGGGTGTATTTTAAGAAGATTGAGGGAGAAAATTTTCAGAAGAAGGTTGAGCAGGTTGTTGGAGCTTCGTTGAAATGAGTGCAGAGAGGAAGCTAAGGGATTCAAGATTTTGAGCTTTGGAAAAGTGAGAAAAGGGAAGGAATTGAGGTTTATATAGGTGTTAGTGAGTGTGTTAATTGAAGTCCAGTGTCATACTAATGATGGCAAATTTATTAAAAGAATGACGTGACACCGTGTCAGGCGGTTCACGTGATTGACGTCCTTTCATCTCCCACGAACGATAAAAAACCATAGACTTTTGAGGTACCCTTCCCTACGTTGAGTATGTTGGATGCATGAAGTTGTTACCCTAACACATCCTATACTTCAACGTATCACTCACCGCTTTTGCAAGCTCCCAAATTAAAAAAAAAAAATTATCCATAATACTATCAAGCAAAGATAGTCATTTCCATAAAACTCAAACAAAGAAAATAACAAAGCAAAAAATTAAAAGCAAAGAAAATATTAAAACAGAAAATTTAGAGCAAAGCGACAGTATAAAATAAAGACAAAAGATAGGATGCGTCCCTAGTAAGATGTTCATCATTATCACTGTAAGGACTATCTAGTCACTTCATTAAGGCTTTCCAAGGTCTATGTAGACTTTTTTGGGGTCAAAATCACCTTCATAATAGGATTTGATTCTTTGTCCATTGACCTTGAATGTGTTTAAGCCATCTTCATTTGTTAACTCTACAACTCCATTAGGGAAAATCTCCTTGATCACAAAGGGCTCAGGCCGATGCGATTTTAACTTTCCTGAAACAAATGAAGATGAGAATTAAATAAGAGAACTTTTTGCCCGATTGAGAAAGTTTTCTTACTTATGCGTTGATCATGCCAATACTTCATTCTCTCCTTATAAATTTTGACGTTCTCATAAGCCTACAATCTCCACTCATCCAATTCATTCAGTTGAAGTTTTCTTACCTCTCCAGTTGCGTCGAGATTGAAGTTTAGCTTCTTATTGGCCCAATATGTCTTGTGTTCCAGCTTCAATGGTAGATGAAAAGCTTTGCCAAACACTAGTGCATATAGAGACATATCGATAGGCGTTTTGTATGCTGTGTGGTAAGCCCATAACGCTTCGTCCAATTTTTTTGTCTAATCTTTACGCGTTCTATCGAAAACTTTTTCAAGAATCAACCTTATCTCTCGATTGGATACTTTGGCATGCCCATTAGTTTGTGGTGGTAGGTCGTCATGAACTTATGATGGGCATTGTATTTGATTAGAAATTTTCTGATGATGCGATTTATGAAGTGAGTTCATTCATCGTTTATAATGGCTCGTGGTGTGCAGAAGCGAGTGAAGATATTATTTTGGAGGAATTTAGAAATGGTCTCTGCATCATTGGAAGCACATGAGACGACTTCTACCCATTTTGAAACATAATCTACAGCTACTAAAATGTAACTATGGCCATTAGATGGTGGAAATGGGTCCATGAAGTTGATACCCCAAATGTCAAGCAGTTCGACTTCTAATATGATAGTTATTGGCATCTCGTTCCTACCAAAGATGTTTCCCATACGTTGGTAGTTATCACATTTTATCACAAACTCTCTAGCATTTTTGAAAAGCGTGGGCCAATAGTAACCACTTTGAAGCACTTTTGTTGCTGTTCTTTTTCCTCCAAAATGTCCGCCAAAGGGTGACTCGTGGCATTAAAATAAGATGTGATGATATGCAGTTTTAGGCATGCATTGTTGGAAGATATGATCTGGTTTGTGCTCATAGAGATATGGCTCATCCCAATAGTAGAATTTACACTCAGGCATGCTTTTTTTTTTCTTTTTTTTTTGCGTGTTGTATTCCTTGGGAACTGTTTACATACCAAGAAGTGTACCAAGGTACAAAATCATTAATTTTTAACACCATCTCGTCAGGGAAGCATGCATTGACATCCAGTGCCATGTGGTTAACTTTGGTATTTTCAAGCGGGACAAGTGATCTGCCACATTGTTCTCTGTTTCTCTTTTTTCCACCATTTCAGTGTCAAACTCTTGAAGCAACAAGATCCATCTAATTAAGAGAGATTTTGTGTCCTTCTTGATCATCAAATATCTGATGACCTTTGATCCCAACAGATAGGCTCTGAATTTCTCAACAACAACACAACCATGAGCAACTCTTTTTTAGTTGTCGTGTAATGCTCCTGTGCATTGTTAAGAGTCTTGCTCGCATAAGCAATAGGGTGAACGATTTTTTCCTTCCGTTAAACTAGCTCAGCCCTCCATCGCGTAGTCACCCGCATCGCATGTTAGTTAAAAAGGATTGACCAGTAAGGTGCAATGAGAATCGTTGCAGTTTAGCGCTCGCTTTAATGTCTTAAATGCCTTCAAGCAGTTACAATCAAACTCAAAAGTTATGCTTACTTCTAACAGCATAATCAATGGACGCGCAATCCTTAAGAAGTATTTAACAAATTGGTGATAGAATCCAATGTGTCCAAAGAAAATTCTCAATGTTTTCACATTCGTAAAGGGTGGTAGCTTCTCCACAACTTCGATTTTTGCTTTTTTAACCTTTAGGCCCAGTTTGGCCACTTTGTGCCCAAGCACAATTTCTTCAACAAAGATGAAATGACACTTTTCCTAGTCCAAAACAAAATTAGTGTCCTCTCATCTTCTCAATACCTTCTCGAGGTTGGCCAATGGCTCATACAACTTTCCAAACATTGAAAAGTCATCCATAAAGATTTTCGCTGAGTCTTCTAGGTATTCGGAGAAGATTTCCATCATACACCTCTGGATGGTATTAAGGGTGTTACACAACTCGAAGGGTATGTGCCAAAAGGTGAATGTCCTATATGGGCAACTTAATGTTGTCTTCTCTTGAATTTCGAGCGTGATCATGATATAATTGTAGTTTGAATAACCGTCTAAAAAGAAAAAGAAATCGCTCTTCACTAATCTATCCAACATTTGATCAATAAAAGGTAGGGAAAATGATCCTTCTTCGTCGTTGCATTCAATTTTCTATAATCCATACAGATTCTCCACCCTGTAATAGTGCAGATGGGGATAAGTTTGTCGTTTTAGTTAGAGATTACAGTATTGTCGCCCTTCTTTGGAACACATTGTATAGGGCTTACACATTTGCTATCTGAAATGGGAAAAACCACCTATGCGTCCAACCATTTGATGATTTCTTTCTTAACAACCTCTTTCATCACTGATTTGAGCCTGCATTGATGCTCAATGGATCCTTCTTTTTCTTCTTCAAGTCTAATCTTATGCATGCAGTATGAGGGGTTGATTCCCCGGATGTCGACTAGAGTCCATTCAATCCCCATGATGCACTTCTTTAGGACTCTCAAAAGAGCATTCATATTTTCTAAAGGAAGTGTAGTTTAAATGATCACAGGCAGAGTGTCCTTCTTATCAACAAGTGCATATTTCAAATGGGCAGGAAGAGTCTTCAATTCCAAAACAAGTGGTTGTTCCAGTGAGGGTTTGACCTTGCTTTCTTGGTTGTCTGAGCTTAGAGGTTCAAAATTCCTTTGGATTTCCTTCATTGCATACCATGATTTAGGCAACTGTATGCTCAATTCGTCTTCTGTATTTTCCATGACATTCTCAAATTCAAACTCTAGATCACAAGGCCAATATTCTTCTAGATCAATCACAGGACACATGTTGACTTCATTTGGGTATTCCAACGCTTTGAGGACGTTGAATTTCACTTTCTATCCATTCACTTGCATCGCGATTTCTCCTTTGTATACATGATAACGGGTAGAAATACACATTATCATAGTGCTAAGTTCTTAAACAATGTTGGCTTGCATTGATAAAATATGTTAAATTGCGTCCAAAAAGCATTAAGTTTATTATATTGCGGCCGCATGCGTTCATCGCATAGGAATAGTTGATTTTTGTGTTTTTATATAGAATATGCGTTCACGCAAGGCGGAAATTGTGATCATAGGAAATCATTGGTCGAGTGCAGCATTACCGCAAGGCTTTACGGTGATCGTGTTCGCAAATATTCGCCCGAGAAGGATTGCCGCAACTTGCTCAACGCAACATGGTGGGCGCATCTGCATGAAAGGCTAATTAATCGCGATGGGACAGAAACTTATGACAGTCGAATCCGAATTAAGTTGACAGCCGCTAACGATACAAGTACATTCAGCTTTTCGGTGACAAATATTCGACGCATCAGTCAGGGGAATTAAAGTTGTCCCATCTGTGCAATCACGAGAGAGAAGCCACCGTTCACTCTGGATGTTCTATAAATACCAAAGGCAACCTTCAGAAAAGGGGTTCACCAGTTCGAAATTTCATACGCTCGGTTCGCACGTCCTTGTTCATAGTTTCCTTTCATTTTAAGGCAGACGCGAAAGAGGAGGTTGTACCGACAGATCATTCCAGTAAGCTTGGGAGAGCGCCGAAAGCTTCAAGGACAAAGAGAGGGTCGACGCTTGCAGAAGTAGGAACATCTTTGGAACCGAATAAAGATTTACAGTGCAAAAGCCTCGGTTAGCAAGGAATTGCTACCAGGCTCTCTACCTTTAACTTCCATTGTTATTTTGTACTCCACTCATTTATCAAAATGGAATCTACTTCTCTATATATGTTCACTCTTTGTTATTTACGCATGAGTAGCTAAATCAATTGAATGGGTTAAGAAGCATTTAGCTAGCACAACTAGGGAATCTTCATTCTATGCGATTATCTTGTATTATGTATGCTTCATTCATCCATTAGAGATACTCGGGAGGGTAGTCTATGGACAGGATCTAGGCTTGGGAAGGTCAGGTTAGAATCTAGGCTCGGGAAAGTCAGATTAGAACGCATAATCAAAAGATAGGAGCTTAGGAATAAGCACTATTTTCTATTAACGCATCTCATGCATCCTAGAGATAGGATATGATTGTGTGCGGTCACCTTGCCCTTATGCATTTGCATCATCGCATAGGAAAAGAGTAGAAACTTAGGAATAAGCTCTATGGACACTTTTGAATTCAACATGTGCATCCTAGACTTAGGAGCATCGCATTTGCATTGGAAAATGACTTGTTGTGCATAGTTGTAGCATGATCGCATAGTTTGACACATTCCCAAGTAACGCTAGTTAAGACCTTCTCAACCCGTTCATCCGCTTACTCAGTGCATCTATCACACAACTGACTTTTCTCAAATCCGCCGCATTTGTTTATTTTTTTCATTAACGCAATTAACAACAAACCAACAATTAATTGAGTTACCAGTTACCGCAAAGTTTTCATAAAAATTACCATCGCAATTTGTTTTCCCAAGTCTCTGAGTTCAACCCTGGACTTACCAAGAAACTCAGTGGAGTTTACACTTGGATTCTGCTGAGGAAACTTGAGTGCTCAACGCAATTTCACCATCGCATATCATCCATAATTTCACTTCACAAAAATAAGCATCAATATGTCAATTTGGGGTATTCTTGTAGATTGGAAAGGCCTGCCTAAGATAATGGGCACATATCTATCAGCCTCATAATCCAATATTATGAAATCATCAAGCAAGATTAAATTGTCAACTTTCACTAACACATCTTCTACTTTTTCTTCCGGATGCGCCAATGAATGATCTGCTAATTGCAAGGTTACTACTATTGGCGTACGCTCTTCTATTCCCAATCTTTTGAAGATTGATAGGGCATTAAAAAAATTTATGCTGGCCCCCAATTCATATAGTGCTTGCCTTATATAAATGCCTCCAATCAAACAAGGAATGGTGAAACTTCCCAAGTATTTCATCTTTGGTGGGATATTTTGATGGCACTACATTCTTGCATTAGTGCCACAATTAAACATTCTCCTATCATTCTCTTCTTTGAGAGTATGTCTTTCAGGAATTTCACATATGATGACATTTGCTCCAACGCTTCGACTAATGGAATGTTTACGTGTAGCTATCTCAATACATCTAGGTGTTGGGTTTTATGCCCTAAAACTCATAGATAGTAAATGTAAATAATTGACTGTCATCAATAAAGAGTTATCGATATTATTTCAATAAGTATTATTGATTGTGTTGTATGTGATTTATCTTGATAACCCTAAATCCAATAAACTAGCATCCTAGGTTGTCTTATGATTCTTGAACTGTATGTGGAGACATACATGGATCAATGTTCAAGATACAGCCTAAAGGGTCTACAGTATAAAGATAAGATTAGGTACCTTATCCTGATGACACTGTGGATACGACCCACTTTGTGTTTGATACTAACATAATGATCCAACACGTTCGTATAGGTGATATATGAGTGAGGGTATCTTATGCAATGTGTTTACATAAGACCGGACCACGAGATAGTAACCACTAGATGTAACTCTGTTGACTAGTTAGGTTTTTATTTAATAGGATGACGAAGGAAACTTAGTCTTAGTTCTAAAATCCTGTTCACGAGGGATTGTCCTTTGATTCGTATAGGTGACAGTGGCTAGTTCAGCGACTCAACAAGCCTACCATTTTGGGGAAAAGACCGAGTGAGAAGCTAGGAACATAATAATATCACCCCCAAACTTAGAATCATGCTTGTCCTCAAGCATACCTTATACTTAGGAAATTCAAAATTCATCCTCTAGCTTTCCCTTTGCGATGATCCACTTTTCAAAATATAATTCACTCATACCTCTAACCTTGGCAGCAACACTCTCCTCAACTTTGGCTACTTCTTCAAAGAGATCTTTTCTAAGTTTAAATCTGGCAAGCCCCTGCTCCAAAAACTTTTTACTCATTTCAAGCGATCTTACTTTTAGCTTTTTACAATGCATTCATTTAAAACAATTCAAAGCTTTGCGATACATATTAAAGTGGGGCGTTGAACCTGGATATGCTATTCGTTTTGGCTTGCCCCTACGGGTGTCACGCGGACATCCAACTTCGGTTGCGTGCCATATTCAACTCAACTCTTGCCTTAGCTTAATTTGGGCTTTCGCCAGACAGAGGAGTTGTTCCTATGCGTTGATCTTGGCCACTTACTTTTGTTTTGGCTTACCTGCACGGGTGTCATGCGAAGTATCCAACTATGGGTAAGTTCCTTTCACAACTTTAACTCTTATCAGTTTGGGTTTCCCCTTTGCGCAGACAGTGGAGTTGTTATGATGATTTTTTTTTATTTGAACATCGCAATGTGATGGACGCATTTGCCCAAAGAACTACCAACCCCAAACTTAAAAAGTGGCAGTGCTCTTGCCGAAAAGCTAAAAACAAACTCATCGGGAATGTGGTAACAAATGTTGAGTAGAGGTTTACACATATAGAAACATAGACTGTCAAACCTTGAAGAAGCTATTAAAGTGACGTGAACCTTGCGACGTTTAGTTAGCAGATGGAGTGGCTGATAAGTACATCATGGATGCTAATCTTTCGACACAAAGTTAGGCAATTGGACAAAAGAGAATTTCAGAAGGATAATACATAAAAGATAACAAGAAAAGAACCTGAGCAGAATAATAATTTCGACCATACTTTAGAATTCATGCGATCATAGCCATGCGTTGAATGTTGGAGAGGATTCTTCTGCTGAAACTGTGCACCAAGGAGAATTACTATCGCATCCACAAGGAGCGAACGCACACCACATCCAAGAAAGCAGCCACAAATCCAAAATGACTAATCAAATAAACTAAACTAGGAAAGCAAGATAAAGGTAGAGTAGAAGACGTCCCTGGAGAAATTGGAGTGAAGCCACCGCAAGGAGTCTTCCATGCAGGAGATTGATCTCAACTACTTAGGTCAAGAGACTCGTCTTGACCATCGGAACTTCCAGCAATTGTTGGTCACATGTTGATTGACACGCGCCTATAACTGCTTTCAGCTCATGCAACAGATAGCCTTTCTATCTCGGGGTCAATACTGGCTTTTGCCGCATCGCCTACACTTCAAATATTGTTTGCAACTTGGTCACACATGCTACAATATGCCCAAGATAAAAAGGGTGCCTGCGAAAACACAAAACTCAACAAACTATTAGCTTCAAGTCCCCGACAACGACGTCAAAAACTTGATGCAAGGAAAATGGAGAGTAAATATGCATGCATCTTATGATATGTATTCGTTCTCCATGCGTCGATA
Source organism: Benincasa hispida (assembly GCF_009727055.1). Lineage (NCBI taxonomy): Eukaryota > Viridiplantae > Streptophyta > Magnoliopsida > Cucurbitales > Cucurbitaceae > Benincasa > Benincasa hispida. The sequence continues at coordinate 44,554,988 of NC_052350.1, read as the reverse complement.
GTCATGCATTGGACTAAGAAGTATGCAAAATGCACTTAAGAATATATGTGATGACCATGCGTTCCTGCCACAAGTTTTCTTGCTCTCTCGCCAAGTATAACGAGATCGCAAGTTTCTCGGAGTGATCCAAGGTCAAACTCAGGGACTTGTAACTGAATGTTGTGAAGTAATGTGTTTGCGGCGAAGAATAAAAGAATAATGAAGTTAAATGACTATGTGCTACTCCTACCCATAACTAAACAGATTAAGCAATGGAAGTATGGCTATGAGAGTTGGTAGGGACACGGCAACTATTAATGCGTAATAAGATGCATGAAAAACTAGATAAAATGGTGGAGGGGTTGAATTCATCGCATCATTAAGCTTGATCGCAAGGGTAATCCCAGCCAGCACAAGTTATGCGATCATGCTATGCACAAATATACGCATGCGATGCATATGCAAAAATGTCGATAGATCTTATGTCTAAGTCCCTATTCTTGCTTATGCGATCTAACACACATAAGACAAGGTGACCACATACCACCATATCCTATTTCTAGGGCGTATGCGATGTGTAAATAGTAGATAAAACTTATTCCTAAGTTTCTTCTCTTACTTATGCGATCCAATCTGACTCTCTCAAACCTAGATTTGGTCTTTAGACTACTCTCCCAAGTATGTCTAAATGATGAATGATGCCTTTATAAGACAATATGATCACATAAAGCATGGTTGAACATGAGATTATTCCTATCTCTAGGAACACTGCTTACTTTGCTTAGTGAGTTCCACTACTTACCCTCTCAGGCAATTAGTCGCCGCTGATCAGCTCATAGACAAGCGTTGCTACAATCTCACACTAAACAAAGAGAATTTACTCACTATACTCGTGCAACGCACACCTCTCGGTGGTTTGCTACACACTTCATATGTTTATGCCGCATGATTGAGTATGCGATACTCTTGCAGTCTTACTTAGTTCATTGCAATGAAAGTAAGAGATGATAAAGAAGAAGTTAATGAAGATGGAGTCAAAGGAAATAAAGAGATGCATTGATTACAAAATGTATTAATGTCTTAAGCCAAAATGTAGTACAATACAGAGATATAAGAGAGATGGAGGGCTAGATGTAGGCAATCTCTTGCTTCCATCAAATGTGTGTCAAGGCTGCTAGTGGTGCCATGGAAGGGCGGTGGAGTAGTTTCTCTTGAGATCTATCTTCGGCAAAGCTCTGATCGTCACTCGGAATGGGTGAAGGAATGAAAAACTCTCAAAGAATGTCTTCTCACGCTCTCATCTGTGATCACAAGGATATGCCTTAAGGCAGAAGCTCAGATACTTTGAATTTGGGCTCTAAGGCTCTATTTATAGAGCTCAATCACCGACAGCATTAGTGGTCCCACTCTGAATCTCTACCACTAACGGCATGATGATCCAGCTCTGAACCTCTGCCACTAACGACATAGTAGGTGAAATGTCAACATCATCTTTTCGGTACTCCCAAGGTATACGTTCATGCTCGTTTTTTTCGAAGTACCATCGCATTCCACCAACCTTGCGATCACTCTTCTATCATGGTTATTACTTTGTAGCCACAACATCCATGCGATTATTTTTGGAAAATCTTGTCTATTGTATATTTTCATATCTTTTGCCTTTTTTGTGTGCAATTATTTTTGGAAGCTAGGGTTGCTCATCTGAGTATCCGTTATGCATATTTAAAGTCTTTCAGTCTCTTGTGTCGGGTTGGCCGTTCTCATGAAAGATTTAGAGTGTCATTGTCTTGTGAAGAACTTCTGTCACAAGTGTTTTTTTGTTAATCTATGAAGGCATTAAAGATTGTATTGCTATAAGGTTGGAGACATACTCCACACCACCTATGTGCTTCATTAGTAGACTTCTAGAGAAGGGTTTCTCAAGCTTAGCAGAAGCCTAAGTCAAAGGAGCGAAGTGGTCTTTGCTTGAGAGGGAAAGATAAAGTTCAAGTGAGAGGGAGTTTCACTACTTAAGGAGAGCTTAAGTCTAGCTGAGAGGGTGTCTCAATCTGAGGGGGAGTGTCACACCCCGCACCAGATTACCCTCCTAACCTGGACGGAATGGTGACTGCAACAGTTACCAACCTTTTTGCTGGCACTTATTGCCTAACTTACCTTAAAATAATATTCAAACCCTGGATACATACATGATAACATAGAGCTTAACACATTTATATTACAGGTTTCGCAACATTGTTTTTACATAGATAATACAACCTAGTGAGCCCTATCAAGAATACTAGTCACTAGACAGACACATGTGTAATAACTAATACAAGTCTTCGATTACACTTCTTTCAATCTGTTTCTTTGAGTGGCAGAGAAGCAGTAGAAAAGTCTTTTGGGAACTGACCGCTACCTAAAAGAAAACATTTGAAAATGTGAGCTAGAAGCCCAGTGAGTGACTTAATAAAATATAAATCTCATGCTCAAAACCGAAAGCTTGGAATCATAATACTGAAACTAAAGTATACCAAGCAAACGTGTACATAAAACCTTTAAAACCATTGCATTTGAAACCTGAATCTTAGTTGAGAATGAACATTCATTGCTCTAATTCCCAACGCCAAACCATGGCCGTATGAGACCTCTACTTCGACCTATTCACATTAAACTATGGGTAAGAGATATCCCTACGTCAATTTCTTTCAATATATCGATGGGCATCTCAAGCAATTTCCTTAAAACATTAGCATTGATAACCACTCTTAAACACCATTAAAGATCATTATTCTCTAGTTGAGAACGAGCATACATCGCTCTAGCTCCCAACGTCTGTTATCGGCCAAGAGACCCATATTTCAGCCTCCTTTTGCTGGTGTATGGCCTAGGAGATCCATACTTGGCCTCTCCTTCAAAACTACCCACGTGTACGTGGAGGTTTCTATGTACCATCAACACCTTAGNGACCCATATTTCAGCCTCCTTTTGCTGGTGTATGGCCTAGGAGATCCATACTTGGCCTCTCCTTCAAAACTACCCACGTGTACGGGGAGGTTTCTATGTACCGTCAACACCTTAGGTACATTTATTCATATACCTTTCTTACCTTTAGTACTCCTCTTCATTTTGTTTAGGAATATCAATACATGTACTTTAGCAATCTTAGGTATATAAACATAGCACACCAAGCTTAGTTTTAACCCTAATGCATGCTCCATACTCTATAAAATAAGTTGGCTTAAATCGTGTTGAATTAGTCTGTAAAACTATTAGCATGTGTTAGATATGGTAAACATACTTGAAAAACTCATATATTAGTAACATCATGCGTTGATAAACATTCATAAGTATTAGCAATTCCAAACTATCCTTCTAGTCTATGAGAAGATACGACTGCTTTAACCTTAGTTGAGAGTGAACTACTAAATCTAACCCTCAACATCAACCTTAGTCGGGGAGAACTCTTTTGTTCAATCCCTCGACGTCATATTACCTACGTGCACGTGGTTATAACCGAGTACCGTCGTACCTTATGTACTTGACTAGGATACCTTTTCATTGTCCTTCAGTATCCTCAGGTACTTGACTAGGATACCTTCTCATTGTCCTTCAGTATCCTTAGGTACTTGACTAGGATACTTTCTCATTGTCCTTCAGTATCCTTAGGTACTTCTGCTCAGATACCTTCTTAAATGTCCTACTGTATCAAGTTGGTCTGGTACCTTCTCTATTGTCCTTCGGTACCAAGTTGGTCAGATACCTTCTCAAATGTCCTTCGATATCTGGTTGGGCAGATACCTTCTCAAATATCCTTCGGTATCGCGTTTTAAGTAAAACTAGTCATAAACATTTAGTTGAACACTAAGGCTTAGTGCTCAAATTATCATACTAGTTTATCATAAAAATGGAGTTACTTAAACATGCTGAAAGTATTTGGAAAAGATAACATATTTAAATCATATCAATTCCATGGAAGACATGCTTTACTTAGCATGAGAGACAGTTTCCCAAATACGTTGTTTGACACTTCATTTAAACACTTAGCATGAGAATAGCTTCAAAAAAATCATAGTTTCCAACACTTAGCATGAGAAATAACTTCAAGGAAACCATAGTTTCTAAATCATTAAAACATTAATTCATCGTATAATTCCCAGTTAAACTACTTAGAATTCTTAGCAAAATACCTCAAATAGTTCATTTACTAATGGAATTTTCTTCATCAAAGATTGCCTTACTAGCGAGATCCCCATGGGCGACACCAGCGAGATCCCCTAGAGTGACACCAGCAAGATCTCCATGAGCGACACCAACGATACTCATAACCAGAGATGCCAGCGATACCAGCCCAAATTCTAGTGAGATTTCCTTCATTAGCGAGATCCACTTCACAAAATTAGTGAGATCTCCTTTATTAGCGAGATCCTCTTCACAAAATCTTGCTATAATCTCCACGGTGAGTTGTTTGCTTATTCTTCCCAAGCAGCTGTCTGCTTATGCACAGGTTCTCTGTTACAACTTTAAAAATTCATAACTCAAAATCCATACCTCTTTTGAAGAAACTTCCTTCTACAAACATGTTTAGAATTGAGTTAACTTTCTTACCTTAATTTCAGCCACAAATTCCCTATAGTTTGGCCTAGAGCTCCCAATCTTCACCTCAGGCCCTAATTAACCCGAGATTCTGTCTCTTCTTTAATTTCATCACTTTCCATTCTTCTTCTTCTCTTGCCATCTTTCTCCGGCAAGACAACTTTGAAAACTAGATTTTCCCAGCTTTAAAATGGCACTGATTTCACAAAATTTGTTCATGTAAATTGCCAAACCAAACTTTTGAAGTTCCTTTTCCCTTTTAATCTTCCTACCGCCCCCAAAATTCAAGGATTAATCGCCACGTGTCAAACCAATAAGTGAGCTTCCTTATTTTATGTTTTCCTTTTCCTTTCTCTACCACTTATTTAAATAGCATGGATTTTCACTTATATGATATTTAATATATATTCCTTTAGCCAAACATGCTTGTTTAGGATACTTTGAATTCGGGGTTTACACTTAGCTACACAAGAGCTTATTTCTCCTTGCTTCCAGCCTCTAACCCTCCTAAAACATGGCTTCATTTAACTTATTAGGAGACATCTCATTACTTACTCTTACGTAAAATAATTAGGGTTCGGGCTTTACAGGGAGCCTAAGTCGTTCTTCACTTATCAATACTTAAGGAGAGGCCGAAGTCACCAAGACAGGGAATCTCACATATAGGGGGAGCCTAGTGAATGGTTGAGTGATTAAGCTTTACGAAGGTCATTGTAATCATGTTATAGTTATAGATAAGTACTACGTTGTAATTACTTATCGTATATTAGTGAAGTTATCTTTCTTAGGCACACTGCTCGCAGATGTAAATGGTATTCATCGAACTATGTTATCAATCTTTGGTGTTCCTTTTATTTTTTATTTATGTTTGTCTAATGTTTTATGTGAAGGAATTGAGTTCCTTAGCGGAAGCATGTGAACACATGTGTCATTGTTATTCATGTTAAGAACTCGAAAACCAGATAAAACAAAGAGATACATGGTAAACATATCTAACTTGGCATGCTTTAGGGACAAGGAAACTTACCTTCAAAGACTATCTTCAATGAAATTATTCTCCTTGTGTTGATCTCACCAACAGTTACGAACTCCTCGTACTACAAAGCTTCCTCCAAGAATACGAACGAGAAACTTCTTTAGACACCACAGCTTGAGCTTCCTTGTTATTTTCAGGCAAAAAATACAAGATTGTGGGATCCTTTTGGATGGGAAAGAGTTCTTGAAAGAGAGGAGATTTTGCTTGAAAGAGTTTTCTTTTTGCAGAAAGTTCTCTAGTGTGTTTATTAACAACACTTTCGCACCTTTTTTTTTTTTTCCAAAAAACTCTCTGCAAAAACTCTTATGTGAGAGTGGTGGAGGGAGAGGGAGTTAAAACTCCCCTCCTTTCAACCGTGGAGTTATTCTAAATTTAATTTATTTAATATATATTAAATCAAATTTAATATATTATTAAATGAATATTAATTAATTAATAAATTTAAATATCATATATTTGAACTTCATTTTAGTCATATTCAAATAATATCCTCTCACATAACCTATAGTTTTAATATGAATCACATTCATATTAATTTTAACTATAGTAATTATATGAATCTCATCCATACAATTAATATTTGAATCTCATTCAAATATGTTAATCTCATATAATAAAGTATAATTTTCAAACACATTCAAAATTAACTTTATATTATAATGCATCTATATATTTTATTTTAATTTGAATCTTATTCAAATATTTATCTCTCTTTTATATAGTAAATCATATTTATAATTAACTATCTATTAAAATGTACTAATATACGTTATATTTTATATTAATCACATTAATATAAATCACACCTCTATATCCCCTAAATAATTTGAACAACTTAAATTATTCCAAAAATATTTATTCCTTATTTTATCTTTAATGATCTAGCAAGTGGACCTAATGGACCTACAGATTTGAAGCTCTAATAATACGAGATTAATTAATTAAACTTTTTAATTAAATTAATCGACATTCATTAACTATAGGCCACTCCACTAAAGACTCATAGCTGCACTCTTTGAACTGTAGATATATTTCTGTCTTCATGGATATAACCAATCAACAGTCAGTCGACCCAGCTCGTATTGACAACTAGGTCAAATTATTGTTGTACCCCTATATTACATCTAACTCATTAAGTATCACTGATCTCTCTAATGAATAGATAGTTTATAGTCCAACTAGAAACTAATCCCTCTCGGGCTAATGAGAGGGTGAGACCTCATTGTTTAAGACTCGGAATCAGCCTTTAAGGGAGCAATTCATCTATTTACCTTAAAAATGGGAAGAAGTGAATTTCATATTATATAGCTATATTTTCAGCTCCCTATTCGAACAAATCCCCAAAATGGAAGGCTTAATGAGTGGGCAAATCAGGCCATTTTCACCTATACGGATCAAAGGATTGCCATCATAGGTAGGAGTTCATAACCCACTCAAGATTAAAGTCGAGTCATGTATGATCATCCTATGAAATGTTGATCTCTTCAATCAACGATATTATAAAGAGAGACTAATCATTTCGTGGTCTGATCTTATACAAACTCTTTGTATAGGATACCATCACTCGCATGTCTCCACACGAACGATTAGGATCACATCATTTGTAATACTTTACAACTCTTGTAGCAATTACAAAGTGAGTCGTATACGTAATGTCACCAAGATAAGGCACCCAATGTTATTCATATACTACAGACCATTTAGGTTATAACTTAAACATGAGCAACCTATATGTCAACCATATACAAGTTTAAGTTACATAAAATAACATCGTATCTTAGTTTATTGGATTGAGTTAATGCACAAATAAAATAACTATTTATTTTGTTAATAACAATTTATATAGAGTTTACAAATTATGAAAACCACAAGATTTAGGGTACTAATCCCAACAATCTCCCACTTGTCTAAAAGCTAGTTAGATGTACAATACAAAATACAATGCAAGCTAGTTTGGAGTTTGGTTGTGTATTTCTCTGGCTCTGGTTTTTGTTTCATTTTTTTAAGCATGTCTAAAAGGGGAGAAGTTATGGCTTGGTTTGGTTGGTGGTGCTTATGGTGGTGGTGGTGGTGGTTGTTTTTTTTTTTTTTTTTCTTTTTTGGTTTGGTTAATAGTTATATCCCTTTTTTTTTTATTATTTATTACTGATATTGTACATTCGTATGAATATATTTAAGTTGAATCCTGAAAGTTTCAACTATTCTTTTATTTGTTTCTTTATGCTTTTTGCCTATTTGTCATAACTTAAAAAAATATTGAAAGGGGGAGTTTGTTAGAAGTTGTGTGTTGGCAATATTTGTTTTAAGTCGACGGATGCCTCTTGGGTTGTCTCTGCATTCAACTTATCTGACAAAGAGATGTTTTCTAGAAATACTGTTTATGCAAATATTTCTTTATGTGGAAAATCTTGATATGAAATTATATCTATAGAAATACAAGCTTTTATATCTTTTTATTTACGAATAGTTAAGAAAAATTACAGGTAAAGACATTAACTTGATATGAAATTCATGCAGATAATCACACCTTAAGTTCATATGTTACAAAACTAATCAATCTTGGATATTATAAAATCTAACACCTTTGAACGCAGGATTTGAATGAAGTGAAACAAAAATAAATCAAAGAAACAAAAGTTGCAGTCATGGGTGCATGGAAAGTGATCAGATCAACATCGAATCTTGCACACAAAGGACTACACATTGAGCAAACAACATGATAGAAAACAACAAAATGTGTGGCCGAATGAAGTCAAATCAAGGTGCAAGTTGGTAGCTTATTCGAGACATTTAAGACAGAACCAATGAATTTGTGACGTGAATAATCAATGCAGCATCACTTGGAATCAAATGCAAAGGTGTCAGTGCATCAGTAGAAAGAGGCAAAAAAGCTTCCCACTTGATGTCTATAATAGCCCATTGAAATTGAAGTTAAAGGGTGTGATTTTCTTTCAAGAAATTGGCCGAAACTCTACCAAAAAATCTCCACATTTCCACCATCTTCAACCTCTTGAGCTTATCTTTGAAGTACCTTGCATGACAACTCAGTTTTCTTCTTTGAAAAGAGAGATAGCACCGTCATCCTCCATTGCAACTATCGTGAAGCAACCACCACACAAGCCAAAGGAAGCAAGAGATTGCGACCACCTGCTTGACATTTCCATTCTCTGTTATCTACTATATTTTTCTTTACATCTACGTTTTGTATTAAGTAATTGAGATTGGAAAACTCATACTCTTAATATAAATATGATGTCTTTCACATTTTATCCATTCATGTCTTCTATCTTTAATCATGTCCAACTAAATTTTACATGGGTTGAGAAAGATAAACTGACATTTTCCTTAAGTCTTGCATAAGCCAAAGTTCATCTTGTTTGATGTATGTGTACTACATTGCTTGAATCCAATTGAGAGATTGATTTAAATAGACATACTCAACTGCTAAAGATAGTAAGTGAACTAGATCTCATTAAACAAGGAAAAAAGTAGCTTTAGAAACAAAGTTAATCTTTTATCAGTATATAACTCAAACATGCATTCTAGAGATAGGGAGTTATGGCTTAAAATCACTCAGGGAGAAAAAACCGCGATAAATAAATTCTTATTAATTTGTTACATTTACAAAGCACCACAAACTTAAAATTAAATAGACTCAGAACAACCTTAAAATAGCAGAGAGAAGTAAAAGACTAAAATGCCCTTAGGGCAAATACACCATATTTCAACACCCCCCTAAAGTTGGGGCGTAGATATCAATAAGACCCAACTTGCTCACACAAGCATCGAAGCTCTGCCTTGGCAATCCTTTAGTGAGGACATCAGTAACATGTTGGCTTGAAGGAATGTAAGGAATACAAATACTACCATTGTCTAGTTTTTCTTTAATAAAGTGTCTGTCAATCTCCACATGTTTTGTTCTATCATGTTGAAGGAAATCGGATTTGAGATTTCCATGAGTAGCGGAAAAAGAATATTCCAAATCACAATCATTAATGAACAATATATTTACAGTCGACTTCAAACAAGCGGTTATATAAATAATTACAGAAATTACAGCATGAAAAACTACGAATGCACAAAGGGAAAAACTGTACGAACATTTGCAGATGCGTCTCCACGCTCCTTTGCGCACAACCACTCGAACAACAACAACTTCGAACGCTCGATCTACACGACCGCAACACAGTACGAACTCTTCGCACTCGTCCTCAATGATTGTCTCGGTCACGAACTCCTCAGCAACACGAACGGCCTCCACAGAACCTTGACGGTGTTGAGTTGAGTATGACACCACCAATGAGGCTACCTTGGTATTCTCGGTGTGAGAATCCAGAGGGTGGGCTCGGTTCGGACTTAGTATGAGGTAGACAATGAAGGAAACACCGTCACATACACGACTGGGCAAATGGGAGACGACAGAAACCTATCGTATAAGTCGATGCCCAATCATTTAGATAAAGCTATGTGATCGTCTAGCAAAATCTATGCGATCGTTTAGCTCATCGTTTAGCTCGGTCTGTCGCCTACAGACACTATACGATTGTTTACTTTGGACAAGCAATCGTCTAGCAAAACTATGCAATCATTTGGTAAATACTGTATGATCGTTTAGTCGCCACTGCATGATCGTTTAGCTTGCCCTAGCCGTCGTTTAGTAAATTCGTATTTACTTGATTACTATGTGAATTTCTTTTGCGCAAGAGAGAAACTCAAAAAATACTTTTTACAAAAACTTTTCAATAGTTTGTAAAATCATTCTAAAATTAGGAAATCCTTTTAAACTCACAGTTACCATGAATCCAATAACCACTCACTCATTTGATTATTAAAGAAAAATAATTAATTATCCAATAATTAATATTATTATAAAAATAAATGATAACCAACTTATCATACTATATTTATAACCTATAGTTTTAATATTTTATCTCATAAAACATATAAACCATAGTTCTTTTTCTATTCTATGGTACTTAATATAAATCTCATTTACATCAATCCTCCACTAGATATACCTTATCCATCATACCGATTATATCATATATAATCAAAATACCTCTTATCAATTTGAACATTTCAAAACAACACCAAGAACTAATTCTCAACTGAATCCATTGAGCTACCAAGGGGACGTTATGGACCTGTAGCTTGAAGCTCTAACGATACGTGAATAACTGACTAAACTCTTTAGTCACGGGATCCACCATCCGTTAACTGCCAAACACTCCACTAAAGATTGATAGCTGAACTCTCCTTACCGCAGATATATTATGTGTCCATCTTAACCAATCAGCAGTATGACAACCCTACACAGCCCCGTTGTTATCACAATAAAGAGTGATAGGCAAATCCATATTTGAAACAACTTCCAAATCTGAAAGTAACTTTCTCAGCCAAACAGCCTCTTTAGCTGCTTCACAAGACGCTATGTATTTGGCTTCCATAGTGGAGTCTGCGATGCATCTTTTCTTGATGCTTTGCTAGACTACAGCTCCTCCATTTAGAGTAAACACTGACCCCAATGTCGATTTGCGAGAATATCTATTGGTCTGAAATTTAGAATCCATGTATCCCGTAAGGATCAGATCCTTATCTCTATACACAAGCATGTAGTCCCTCGTTCTCGAAGATTCTTGAGGATCATCTTGACCGCTGTCCACTGATCAAATCCTAGATTTGACTGATACCGACTGACAATCCCTACTGCATAACAAATGTCAGGTCTGGTACACAACATTACATACATCAAGCTTCCTACAACAGAAGCATAGGGAATCCGCCTCATCTCCTCAACTTCTTGAGGTGTCTTAGGATATTGATCCTTAGACAGAACGATTCCATGCCTGAAAGGTAACAAACCCCTCTTGGAATCTTGCATCTCGTACCTTATTAACATTTGATCAATGTACGATGCCTGAGATAGGGCTAACCGTTTGTTCTTGAGTTCCCAAATAATCTGGATCCCGAGAACATACTATGCCTCACCAAATCTTTCATTTGGAACTGGGTAGCTAGCCAACTCTTAATGTCAGTCAGATACCCTACATCATTCCCAATGAGTAGGATATCATCCACATACAGTACCAGGAAAGCTACTGAGCTGTTGATGATCTTTTTGTAAACACAAGGCTCATCAACGTTCTGATCAAAGCCAAACGACTTGAAAACAATGTCAAATTTGATGTTCCAAGATCTAGATGTTTTTTTCAGTCCATATATGAACCTATTAAGCTTGCAAACTCTTTGCTTTTGATCTGCAACTACAGACCCCTCTGGTTGAGTCATATAGATGGTATCTTCAAGATTACCATTAATAAAGGCAGTCTTGACGTCCATTTGCCATAGTTCATAATCATAAAATGTGGCTATGGATAGAAGAATTCTGATAGACTTAAGCATGACAACAGGAGAGAAAGTTTCCTCATAGTCAACTCCCTCAACCTACGTATAACCCTTTGCAACGAGTTTAGCCTTAAAGGTTTGCACCTTTCCATCTACACCTCTCTTTCGCTTATAGATCCACTTACACCCAATAGGTCTTACCCCATTAGGTGGATCAACAAGCTCCCAGACATTATTGAAGTACATAGACTCCATTTCCTAGTTCATGGCCTTAACCTATTCATCTTTGTCAGCATCCTTCATTGTTTTCTTAAAAGACAACGGATCCTCGACTCCATCATTCGTAATGACGTTTTGGGCTTCAGTCAAACCCATGTAGCGATTCGGTGGGTTCATAACCCTCCCACTACGTCGAAGCAGTCTCAACTCTTGAGCTCGTTGACTTAACGTTCCGACCTCAACAACTCTTGTTGATCTGTCGGCTTGTTCAACAACTCTTGTTGAACCCTCAACAGTCTCAGTCTCACATGAGAACTCACGTAAAACGAGATTACTTTGTGGCTTATGATCCCTCATGTGATCTTCTTCCAAGAAGATAGCATTTGTGGAAACAAACATTTTGTTCTCACTCGGATCATAGAAGTATCCTCCTCTCATTTCCTTGGGGTAGCCTACAAAGGGACAAACCTTCGAACGCAGTTCCAACTTCTTTGGTTTAAACGCTAGCACATGTGTCGAATAGCCCCAAATCCTCAAGTGGCATAAAATACCTTTACGGCCTCTCCATAACTCAAAAGGTGTTTCAGAAACACTTTTCAAGGGAACATTGTTCAAGATATAACATGAAATCTACACTGCAAAACTTCAAAACGAGTCTGGAAGATGAGCATAACTCATCATAGACTGAACCATATCCAACAAGGTTCTGTTTCTCCGTTCTGATACACCATTCTTCTGAGGTGTACCAGGGACCGAGAGTTGGGACACAATCCCATGTTCTATCATATAGTTCTAGAATTGGAGGTCTATATACTCTCCACCACGATCAGATCGTAGTGTTTTTATCTTCTTACCTAACAAGTTTTCAACTTCAGCCTTATACTCATTGAACTTGTCAAAAGCTTCAAACTTATGTTGCATTAGGAAGAGATACCCAAACCTTGAATAATGATCTATGAAAAACATGAAATATTCATACCTACCACGAGCTCTAACATTCATCAGACCACAAAGGTCTAAATGTACAAGCTCCAAGGCTTCCCTGGCTCTGTAACCTTTTCCAGTAAAAGGTCGTTTAGTCATCTTGCCTTCGAGGCATGNACAAAGGTCTAAATGTACAAGCTCCAAGGCTTCCCTGGCTCTGTAACCTTTTCCAGTAAAAGGTCGTTTAGTCATCTTGCCTTCGAGGCATGATTCACATACCGACAAGGAGTTTTCTTCTAAACTCTTTAGAAGTCCACTTTTCACAAACTTCTCAATCCTATTGAGGATGATGTGACCTAACCTAAGATGCAAAAGATGGGCATTTTCCTTAGGGGAAACCTTTGGTCTTTTAGCTGTTGTTGCCGTACTGAACATTTCAGTGTTAAACAAGGCTTTTATACTAACAGCCTTAGTACATATATGTTATTTTCCATTGAACCATAACAATCTCCATTTCATTCTTAAAAATAAACACTTTATTCTAAAAAAAAGAGACGGTGTAGCCTTGTTCAATGAGACAAGAAACCGAGATCAAGTTCCTCTTAACATGAGAAACTACAAAAACATTATCCAGTAACAGATAATGTTTCTTGTCAACAAATAACTTTAGCCTGCCTACAGCAATAGCCTAAACAACCTCACCAGTACCGACTCAAAGTGTCATCTCTCCCAGTGACAACATTTGCCAGGAACTAAATCCTTGGTAAGAGGAACTAACATGATGGATAGCACATGAATCGAGGATCCAGGCAGAATCATCATTCTCTACCAGACATGTCTCCAAAACCAATAAACCATATTTACTGTCTTATCTCCTCTTTTGGAGAGTAGTGGGATCGAGGACGTTTGCCACGAAATTCGTTTTACACGATTCTTTCCACTGTAATTAATCGGTCATTTTTAAAAGCTTTAGACAAAAATACTAACAAGTTGCTGAAAAGAAAAACACATTGACCTACGTTAGGTTTTAAGCAAATATTCGTTGTAAAACAAAACAACATCCAATAAGGTTTTAGCAAAACTAACATGAACCTCGTGTGACATTTACTTTCGCAATGACACTTCAAAGGTTTAGGACAAAAGCCGCTAAAGGGAGGTCAGTTATCCCTCCTCTGAATTGAGAAGTTCTCAACCGGTCATTAATACCAGAACAACTCTTGCTCTTATAACAACTAGCCATCATTGATTTGGCTAAGAGATCATTAAGTGTGACCCGCCATTTTAATCCTAAAGGTCCATCCCAAAAGGCCAATCTGAAGGGAAAAATCCGATTTGGACAAAACCTAAAGCGACCCTATTCATTTCTGGAGTTACCTTGATATTGACCAACTGCACAAAAACCCATCCGAAGGGGGACACACCAAAGGAGACACCGAGGGAGTACAGAAATGATCTCACGGTGTAAACCAATGACAGAGACCATAGGGTGTTTGACACACACCCTTCCACCCACCTTGATATTGACTCATGCAAACACCATCCGAAGGAGGATGCATCCTGGGCACCACGAGGCCAAGCATGAATCTCACGACGTGAAACATATAGGGAGAAAACGTGAGTGAAATCATAGACATATCAGATACATCTCTTCCTCCCACTGAGTATTTTATAAACTAGGGTTTAGCTTACTAAAAAAAATATGGCTAAGAATTTTAACTAAGTAACTTTTAGGTTTTCCTAAGAGTAACTTCTACCTTGGATAGTTGAAAAAACTTTTGATCATCATCCATTAAACTCTTAAACGAATCTTTACCAAATCGTCGCATGCTGTGGAAATCTATCTACTTCACCTTTCCAAGTAGGTTCCCAGGTAGAGTGTTACATTTCTTCAATTAAGGAATCCCAGCTTAGCCAGAACCCGCCCTTAGACAAAAGGTCCCTTATAAATAGGTTTTACAAACAAATTTAATCATTTATTCAACCAATTTAATCCTATTTAAACCGATTTTAAAAAGATTAATCAGGTTACTTAAACTCTTTAGAACCATTTGAACTTAGGTCTATCTCAATCCAATTTTAAAACCCTTTTTAAAAACTTGAGTTCACCCTAAGTCCACATGAAACTCTAAATTCATTGATTCTATGGTCTAATTTCTTTTATAACACTTCATAAACGGAAACACAACCACCAATGCTAAAACTAACACATGCAAGACATTTCATAATGCTGGTAAACAGCCTAAAGTCTCATACTCAATGCATTATCCATTCATTGCTACTTCTTTTATATAACACTTATACAAAACAGCAATGAAACAAGCAAAACATGCTTCCATTCACCCTTAGACTATAACACTTATAATAAAAGGATGATGCATGATAATGCTCACTGCATGCAAAATATAACTCTTATAATTCATAATGCATGCGCATGCTTTCAAGTAATTTCTTCATGCAATATTATAACATTTATAATACATGATGCATGAATAATTGCACAACCTAAGGTGGGTTTTTAACTATATGACAAACACTTTGGCATATAAGTACCATACATCACATGTATAACTATGCTAATGAACCGAGTAAAATTACCTTAAAAACACAAAAAAAAGGCAACTATTACAAAGACAAGGAGTCTTTGGTTCAAACAGGTGAACCGGGTCTTGAACCGCTTGGGCAAAGCATCGCTTCTCCAACCATCGTGTACTAAGTACCCCGCGATTGTCTACACGGTAAAATAAACACTTTGCTCTATTGCTTACCAACACTCCCAGAGCTAAATGATCATTTAACATTTACTATACGATCGACTAGAAAAATCTAAATGATCGTTTAGCTGTTATTACACGATTGTGTACCTTTATTAAGCGATGAAGCCTGAAGTACACGATCGCTTAGCACGCTACGCTCAATGCTCACCTTTCGCGATCGTCTAAACGACTACGATACCATGAAGTACCATCGCCTAAGCGATCACTTAACTAATGCCTCCGCATCGCATACGCGCGATCGCATAGATAGTAACTAAGTGATGAAGCTTGCTAGCACATGATCATCTAACGCGCGCCTTCTACTAAACGACGAGCATCGCATGCTCCTTCTACGATCATCTACCTCCAGCGCCTACGCGATCGCGCAACCAACGCCACGCGATACGGTAAACGATTTACCTCATCGCTTAGCAGTAGCTAAACAATCGATTAGAAAATACTACACGGTCGTTTAGAAAAATCTAAGTGATCGCTTAGTTAAATCCCAACGATCGTTTACCTAAAGGCTACACGATCCAACCAACGCTTGATCTTCTTCTTCGTTGAGAACCGCATCGTCATGCACCGAAGCTTCATCACGAACGACTCGACGAACTCAAACTTTTTGAATTAGAGATTCGATTTTGATGTTAATTTCGCCCAAAAACACAGGGGCCTTTACAATTAACACTTTGTAATACTGAAACCTTTAACAAAAAGGTAATTTAAACCTGAAACATTCATCGACGCAACCATAGATGCAGAAAACGGTTAACTACAAATGCAGAAACCCACCGTGACTGAAAAATGCGTTCAACTCAGATCTGTAATTTGGAATATCAGAGAACCTGGCTTTGATACCAATTGAAGGAAATCAGATTCGAGATTTTCATGAGCAGCGGAAAAAGATTATTCCAAATCACAATCATGAATGAACAATATATTTACAGTTGCAGATATAGAAATTACAGCATGAAAAACTACAAATGTACAAAGGGAAAAACTGTACGAACATTTGCAGATGCGTCTCCACGCTCCTTTACGCACGACCACTCGAACAACAGCAACTTCAAACGCTCGATCTACACGAACTCTTAACACTCGTCCTCAACGATCGCCTCAGTCACGAACTTCCAGAAACACGAACGGCCTCCCCAGCAACACGAACGACCTCCACAGAACTCGACGGTGTTGAGTTGAGTATGACACCACCAATAAGGCTATCTTGGTATTCTCAGTGTGAGAATCCAGAGGGTGGACTTGGTTCGGACTTGGTATGAGGTAGACGAAGGAGGAAACACCGATCGCGTACACGACTGGGAAAGTGGGAAATGGTGGAGACCTATCGTATAGGTCGATGCCCAATCGTTTAGATTAAAAGCTATGCAATTCGTCTAGTTAAAAACTATGCGATCAATTTAGCTCATCGTTTAGCTCGCTCTGTCGCCTATTAGAAACTACACGATACGTTACTTTAGGTAAGCAATCGTCTAGCAAAATTATACAGTCGTTTGGATAAATACTGTACGATCGTTAAGCTCGAACTTACACATAGTTTAGCTTGCCCTAGCCGTCATTTTAGTAAATCCATATTTACTTGACAACTACGTGAGTTTCTTTAAGGCGAGAGAGAAAACTCAAAAAACACTTTTACGAAAACTTTTCAGCAGTTTGTAAAAATCATTCTAAATTAGAAACCATTTTTTTTTCAAAACTCATGGTTACCATGAATCTAATAACCACCCACTCATTTGGTTATTAAAGAAAAATAATTAATTTATACAATAATTAATATATATAAATATAAATGATAACCAACTTATCATACTATATTTAAACCTATAGGTTTAATATTTCATCTCATGAATATATTAAACCATAGTTCTTGTTCTATTCCATGGTACTCTAATGTAAATCTCATTTACATCAATCCTCCACTAGATGTATCTTATACATCATATCGAATTATATCATATATAATCAAAATACCTCTTGTCAATTTGAACATTTCAAATCAACACCAAGAACTGATCCTCAATTGAATCCATTTGAGCTACCAAGGGGAACTTATGGACCTGTAGCTCGAAGCTCCAACAGTACGTGAATAACTAACTAAACTCTTTAGTCACGGGATCCACCATCCATTAATCTACCAAGCACTCCACTAAAGACCGACAGTTAAGCTCTCCTTACCATAGATATACTATGTGTCAATCTTAACCAATCAGCAGTGCGACAACCTTTCACAGATTGCTTGTAAGTACAATTAGGCCAATAACTATTATGCCCCTATAGTTACATCTGTCTCCTCAAAGTACCACTGATCCCTCTAATGAACATAAGTCATAGTCCCACTATGACTGAGTCTTTCTCTTCCAAAGAGAAGTTGTGGCCACTATGTTCAAGGCCCCGAAATCAGCCCTTAAGGGAGCAATCTCTCTACTTATCCCTGCTTTCGAAAAGAAGTGAATTCCATCTTATGGATTGCGTTCCCAGCTCCCAGATCAGACAAGTCCCCAAAAAGGTAGGCATGTTGAGTTGGCAATCTGGCCACTCTCACCCATACTAATTAAAGGACCGCCCTCAAAGGAAAGAGTTCCCAAAACACTCAGGATTGAGGTCGTGTCACCTATGGTCGTTTAGGTGAGATGCAAGTCTCTAGTATCAACAACGTTATATATAGAATCTAGTAATCTCGTGGTCCAGGTCTTATACAAACTCTTTGTATAGGACACTCCTGCTCGCATGTCTCTACATGAATGGTCAGGATCTACCACCTGTAGTAGTTTACAACACTTGCAAACCTCTACAAAGCGGGTCGTATCCATAGTGTCTCCAGGATCATGTATACCACCTTAATCCTTATACTATAGACCTATTTAGGTTATCACTGAAGGCATGATCCACTTGTATATCACATATACATGCTTAAGTTCACATAAGATAACCAATGAGCTTTGTTTATTGGATATGAATAAATACCAGAATTAAATAACACTTATTTTATTCATTAAACAATGTGTATCTTTACAAAACAACGAGACTCCAAGAGAATTAGGACACCAATCCCAATACATGTTATACTGGATTGTTGGCAATATTGATAGTTCCCTTGTTATCACAATAAAATTTCATAGGCTCATGACTGCCCTGGTAAAGATCAGACAAAACTTTCTTCAATCATATCTCTTCACATATTCCCAGACTCATAGCCCTGTATTCTACCTTAACACTACTGTTAGTAACTAACCCTTATTTCTTACTTTGCGAGGTAACAAGATTGTCCCACACAAAGGTACATTATCCAGAGGTTAACTTTCGATCTGTAACAGATCCTGCCCAATCTGAGTCAATATAAGCCTCGATGGTTCTTTTGTCATGTTTTTTGAACATTGAGCCTTTCCCCGGAGCAGATTTCAGATACCTCAGAATTCGAGTACCAACCTCTATATGCTTCTCGTAGGGAGCTTGCATAAACTGACTGACCATACTGACAGCATAAGATCTATCTAATCTGGTATGAGACAAGTAAATCAATTTCCCTAAGAGACACTGATACCTTTCTTTATTAATTGGAACTCCTTCAACAGAATCTCCTAGGTTGGTATGGACTTCAATAGGAGTATTAATGGGTTTACATCTAGTCATTTCTGTTTCCCTCAATAAATCTAGAGGAAATATCTTAGACTGCCAAGATCTTTGATTTCAAACTCATCTACTATTCTCCATTTTAATTTGACAATCTTTGTTGTATCGTCACTTAACAGAACAATGTCATCAACGTACACAATTAACAACGCAATCTTCCTGGATGCTAATTTCTTTGTGAACAAGGTATGATCAGAATGCACTTGAACAAAATCTTGGAACTTAACAAATGTGGTGAATCTATCAAACCATGCTCTCGGAGACTGTTTTAAGCCATATAAGGATTTTCTGAGTTTACAAACCCGATTATCAAATTGTGCTTTAAACCTAAGAGGAGGGCTCATATATACCTCTTCTGCTAACTCACCATTTAGGAATGCATTCTTTATATCAAATTGATGGATATGCCAGTTTTTGTTAATAGAAACTGAGAAAAAGTTTCTGAGTAATCGATCTCATATGTCTGAGTAAATCATTTAGCAACCTGTCTGGCCTTGTACCTATCAAGGATCCCATCAGACTTATACTTAATTGTGAACACCCACTTGCACCCAATTGTTTTATGGCCCTTAGGGAGAGCAACCAAATCCTATGTTCCATTTGTTTTGAGAGCTTTCATCTCTTCTATAACAGCAACCCTCCACTCGAGAATTTCCATGGCTATATGCACGTTAGTAGGTATTGTCACAGCATCCAGGTTGGTAGTGAAGTCTCTAAACCCAGATGGCAAGTTACTATAAGACATGAAACTACATATAGAGCACATGGTACATGACCTAGTCTCTTTCCATAGTGCAATTGGTATATCAAGCGTGACATCGTAATCTCTTGGTTCATTTGACTTCTCATCAGTATAAGAATGGGAACCACACTTGCCCATTTATGGCAAGTCCTCACTCCCTTGAGTATCTCTTGGTACCTCATTACTACCTGCAGTTTTGACATTGTCTGGAACAATCTTATTAGTCTCACCATTCTCACCGACATCACCTCCAATGAAATCATTCTCACCCATGTCACCTTTAATGCAATCATTTTCACGTTTAGAACCATCATCAGAAACAGAAGTACCTTGAACTTGAGTTGATACCGATTCTGACTCTTGGGCAGTTTCCGTTGGAGCAATAGGAGGCACTATTTCCTTTCTAAGATTCTTCCTGTAGTATGTTACCTAGGGTACTTGTTTGGTAGGAAGGATAGGGTCATTCGAATCGAGAATAGGCACTGGAATGAAGTCCATAGGAATAGAATATGTAGATGAGTTAGTCTCTTTGCTAGTAGTCTTCCCCTGAAGAGGACTGACGCGAAAGAAGGGTTTATCCTCAAAGAACGTGACATCCTTAGTGACAAAGTACTTCCTTGAGATGAAATCACTTATAACCTCGCTGGTGAAGCAAATACCTGACAAAGACACACTTCTGAGCATGAGAAGCAAATTTACTTTGGTGAGGACCGTGGCTATGAACAAAGGTAATACAACCAAACACCTGAAGGGGAACATCTGGAATGAGATGCGTAGATGAGAAAGACTCTTTGAAACACTCAAGGGGTGTGTGGAATTTAAGAACATGGGAAGCATTCGATTAATAAGGTGTGCAACCGTTAAACCAACATCCTCCCATAAATATGAGGGAAGAGACGCAAGAAGCATGAGAGAACGGGAAACCTCGATAAGGTGGCGGTTTTTCCATTCGGCCATTCCATTTTGTTGTGGAGTATAAGCACACAAATTTTGATGAACGATGTCATTCAAAATTAAAAACTCACACAAGGTGTTATTAACAACTCCCGTCCATTGTCACTTCGAAGAATATAAATCTTCATATTAAACTGTGTTCTAACCGTAGAATAGAACGGTTGAAAAACAGACATAATTTCCGACTTATCAGTAAGAAAAAAGACCCGTGTAAGATAGATGTGATCATCGATAAAGTGACAAACCAACGCTAACTGGATAAGATAGTGATGTTTGAAGGACCCCAAACATCATTATGAACCAAACAGAAAGGTTGGGAAAGTTTGTAAGGTTGAGAGGATAAGGAAACTCTGGGTTGTTTTGAACGTAGACAGACATCATAAGATAATGAAGAAATATCCACACTACAAAACAAATGGAGAAACAAATACTTCATATATTGAAAATTTAGATGACCAAGGCAGAAATGGCACAACAAATAATTTTTTTTAGAAATTGTAAATGAAGATGATAAGCTAGTCTAAGACAAACTTCTAGAGGTAGCATCATTGGAAAGGAAATAGAGACCCCTATCATGTCGGGCAGTGCCAATTTTCGTCTTAGAGATCAAGTCCTGAAAGGAAACAACATCAAGTGAGAAAATAGCAAAGGACCCATCTGCAATCTGAATCCTCTCATTTCCAACACTTGAAGAATATAAAAGGAATCGATTAGATGAACCTATTAAGTGATCGGTTGCTTTTGAATCTAGTATCCATGATTCATGTCCCTCAATAAGTAGACTAAAAGATTGAGGGGTACCTGACTGGACAATCGCACTGACTCCAACAATACTTGGGTCATTTGGGTTGGTCACTTGAGACTGTGCAACAACATAAGTAGACTCACTCACGAATCCCTACCAGATTTTGATTTGTCATTCGGAGGGCGATGTTTGCCATTTGGGGGTCGACCATGTAGTTTCCAGCACTGATCCTTCGTGTGCCATAGTTTCTTGCAATGCTCATATACTGGAGGAGGTTTCCCATTCTGCTTGTCACTATCAGATCCAGATGATTTCACCTCGAATGATGGAACCTTTCATAGCACTTAACCTATCCTCCTCTAATTGGACCTCAGAGCAGACCTTCATAAGAGACGATATCAACCTTTGTCCCAGTATTCGATTTCGAACAGTATCAAATATTGAGTTCAAAACAACAAGGAAATCATAAACACGGTCAATTTCTTCACTCTTCGAATACTAAGCCCTGCCACATGAGTAATTCCAGATAATTTCGCGACACAAATCCATCCCCCACCACAGTAGAGATAATTTATTGAAGTAGAAGGTCAAATCCTAGTCCCTTGCTTGCATTCATGGACTTGTTTCCACAATGTATACAGACGTGAAGCGTTCTGCCTATTTGAATACAACATCTGGACCGCCTCCCAAATGTCCCGAGCAGTAGCAGAATAGAACATGAGTTTTCCTATCTGTGGTTCTATGCTGTTAATCAGTATCGAGCAGAGTAGAAAGTCCTCTCCCTTCCAAACACGCTCCTGAGGGTCCCCAAGGTTTGGTATCGGTATCTTATGGGTAAGATATCCGAACTTATGTCACCTCTCGAGGACCATTTTAATGGATTGAGACTATGAGAAATAATTCTGGCCATTCAGTTTCTTTCATATGGCTATCCTTGCAGGATTCCTCACAGAACCAGACAAAATATTTGCAATAGGTAAACTAGGGAAAGTTGTTACCGAATTTTTTTAGTACAACGGCAGGCCAAACGACAAGTCTAGTTTGGAGTTTATCTAAAAATTTACCATGGTGCCAAAAACCACCCCAAGCGCTGCAATCTAGTGTTGAAGACTTGCTAACTGTTGAATTCCAACGGAGCCGCCATAACCAATCGACCCATGCTGAAGGGAAATATATGTGGGATGTTTTTGCCCACATGAACCCGAAAACAAAATCTCAGTTGTGGGAAGGCTAGATTGTGCAGAATAGGGTTGCGACTGGGTTGATGGGGTTTACTGGACAGAATAAGGCTGGTGCTGTTGGGTTGGCTGCGGCCCAACTTAGAAGGATGTCCACGGTGCCGCAACAGGGAGCTCATTGGAAGATGCAACAGGATTTGCTACTCCCATGGCGATTGGTGCAGGATCGACTGGCGATGCACCCAGCACGACTGGGATGCTTTGAGCAGGGAGGCATCCAAATGGGTGAACGGCACTAAAGATGGCTGGATGCTGCACCCGATCGACTGCAGGAATGGCGCGATCGAAGCAGCTCTCAATTGGGTGGCAAGGTCTGGGTGAGATCCGACCAGCTCGACGTTTGGGTGAGATCCGACTGGCTAGCTCGTGCAATGAAGCTTGACTAGTTCCGATCAGCTGTTGTTTCTACACCAGGCTGAGGATAAACCAGAGGTATTGATCGACAGTAGCCTGAATCACAGCGACGGTTGTTACTTCTGTTGTAGTCCCATCACCTATTGGGGTTGACGATTGAATTTCTTCTATCCCAGCTAGAGTTTCATAACCTTATCTGTTACCATATTGAAAAATAAGGGAAGAAAAGATGAAGACAAGGTTTACGTAGAAAACCCTAGGTCAGGGAGAAAAAACCACGATAGATAAATTCTTATTAATTTGTTACATTTACAAAACACCATAAACTCGAATTAAATAGACTCAAAACCTTAAAATAACAAAGAGAAGTAGAAGACTAAAACACCCTTAGGGCAAATACACCATATTTCAACATAAACATTTTCCATGCATAATCGAAAAGCTCGTGTTAAAGATTGATCATTAATTTCAATGAATCTTAGTCCATAATCCCTATGTTCAACCAATGACTCACCAGAACTCTTCAAGCATACTCTTGGGTCTACATATATGAAACATTGTGTTTATATTTCCTTATTCATTCCATTAGATATTAATGTAGGACATAAGGCTATAATTCATTCATCACTTCCAAACAAAACGAATACGACATTGTTTTAAGATCATAAACAGAACTTAGTTTTAAGATCTCCTATTAAAGTTGGAAATCAATTAAATGCAATTTTGAAAGTATATAAACAGAACTTAGTTTTAAGATCTCCTATACTCCAATACATTTCGTTTAGGCATTTAAAAGCATGAAACTCTACTCAAGGTATTTTTTACCTAATGAAATAAAATTAAATGTCAATTTTCATTACAAAGCTTAGTTGTTTTAATTTATAGATTGTTACTTCAATAAAAATATAAAGACCAAAATGATATCTATTCCGAATCGTATTACAAATGAGTACATACACATCTTAAATGAAATGTAACTGAGTGATGTAGGATATTATTGCAAGTTATGAACTTCGGCAATCATTATGTGATTCACCATTGGTGCACATATTGACTATTGGTAACAATCAGAACTGTTAAATACAAGTCCACCGTGAATATTTCTACTATTAACAACCTTTTTTAGTTTGTTATTCTTAATCAATTCCCCATTCGGATGACAAACGAAAGTTCTGCTAAATCCTCAATTTGATTGCTCAATTATATGCAGTACAATACCTGCTACAAGCTACACAAAGGTTCGTACAAGAATGTCAATTTAATTGATAATAATACACAGGAAATTAACAATCCAAACCAGAACAAAAATGCTGAGTGAAAAAACAAATTAAATCAAGGAGGGCAACAACTGAAATTTAAAGGTGGCCGGTTAAGCAATCCAAACATCTGAAATGGGAAAGTACAACAGATTGGATCACCTATGCTACTTATCATGAAATTCAAAGGCACCCCTTTTGGTTGGAGAAAAAACCGACGAAGATAAGTTGCATCTAATTTACAAGGATACAAACTGGCAGACTTGCCACTCGTGAAATCATAGGGCAGTGTTGGGATTGTTTCCAGCAAGAATTAGCGAGATCTCGAGCCCTCGACTGAAAGCCTGGTTGAACATAAGACGAGTTTGGAATGTCGATACAAATGGAAACCATGAAAGGAATGCAATGGGGATAAAGACGAGCATCCCCATCCCGGCATCGTACAGCCGAGCAATTGAGCGAATAGATTTCCAGAGTCCTAGTTTCTTTATTAAAGGTTTCCAAGCTGCTGCAATCTGAAATAGTGAATATTCCAATGTCAGGAGAGTTAAAATTTTACAAAGCTGGAGGAAAAGTCGGTATCTTTTGATTCCATCCTAACCACCAGAATGAACATAGTAGTGTACATATATATATTTTCAAAAGAGTGCATGAAGCAGAAACACCACCAAGGGAATTGAGATCCGAGAAACTTGTGAGATGTAGGTTGTGTTTGAAATATTTTTAACAGGGTAAAAGGTACTTCCCTCAAAATCAACGTGTTTGGGAAATAACATAAAAGTGCTTATCACAAAAAAAAAAAAGTACTTTCAAAAGCTTCATTTAGAAATAATTTAGGGTGTGCGGCCATAGAATTTGACCCGCAATCACCAACAGAAATTTGAGATTACAGAGCCAAACATTAAGGGGGCATTCGGTAACTATTTCGTTTTTTGTTTTTGACAATTAAGCCTATTTCCTCCCCACTACTTACAATGATTTGCATATTTCTTGAGTACAATTGTTTAATTCTTAGCCAAATTCCAAATATATATATATATATATATATATATATTAGTATTTATAGGCTTAATCTTCAAAATTAAAAGAAAAAAGAAAACCAAATGGTTACTAAATGGGGCCTAAGTGATTTGTTACCTAGTACTTTTTCCTAAAATGCTTAGGTACTTTTGTTAAAAGCATTCCCAAACACACCTCATAAGATCATTTTGTTTACTGACACACCTCGGATCATTTTGTTTACTGACAGCAAACAAAACTAAAAGAGTCTTGACCAAGGACGTGACCATTGAATGGCATTCACTATTTCAATTTTCGGAACCCAGATATACTCTCAAATCGACCAAGATAAATGGGTAGTAAAACAACAGGATAATTAGACTCGGGAACTCACAGAAAGAATGCCCCATCCCGTAGGGACAAATGCCAAGATGCAAGCAAATACATCAGGCAGTGACAAATCTGTAATAGCAACTGCAACTGCCAGGCCAGCCAGCGTCAAAAGGAAAGAAAGACCTTGGATAAACCGCAACAAAAGCTGAAAATTGACAGTCATCTTCTGGCTGAAGGTAAACACCTGCCGAACAGAGAGATGTGGATGATCAATGACTATCATACATATCGGTAAACATAGGGAAAACTAGAGGTGACTCTGATGTTGAAGTGGACATACCTTGAAAAGAACTATAAGCCCAGCTAACACAATCCAGGAGAACCCATAGACCTAAAGAGTTGCACATTTTGGAGTTGATAAGAAAGTATGGAAAGGCGATAAAAGAAACTGAAACTTGCCATTCTAAAAACTACTGGATGGCTAAAAATTATAATAACATCAAACTGCTGCTCATAAAAAATATTTAAATAAAGCTTCCATATTTTGAACTTTCTCATCCAACATTGGTTAATGTACGTGAAAAACAAAAAATAAAAAAGGACAGATAGACCATACCGACAATGATGTGTTTGATCCTTGCACATGGAGCTTATAAACAATTCCATATTGAAAGATAAAAAATCTTAGATTTAAAATAGTCTCTGCTATCCGCCCTTCGAGGGTTTTTATATGTGCCTGCAGATTGTAAAAGCAGTTTACATTTAGACTAGAAAAAAACGTGCATGTCTAATATATAGAGGTTTATCTAAGTCTAATTATCTAATGACCTAAGTTTAAGATTCTTTACACAGGAAACTTCTAATGGCAGCTATGAAGAAGTCTATTGCTAGAATGAGGTAAAAAAAAAAATCCATATCGGTAATTTTGTTTAGCCTTTTTACTGTATAGAGGTTTGAAAATAGAAACATGGGAGCTTACTGGGTGAACAATTATGCTACTGAATGATGATCATGTGGGAATCACCTCAAACAAAAAGTTGCATGCTAGTTTCCTGGCTGAAAAAACAATTTCAGCAATGTGCTTCTTGCCAGGCTTTATTGATTTTTTTTTTTCTCATTTTGTGTGTCATAATATTTTACAATATTTCCCAGTTGATTGACTTTTTCTGATCTAAACATTACAAAGGTATAAATCACAGAAATAAGCAATGTATAACAAATATATTACTCAATGGTCATACACTAGTATGGGTATATGGTTAGAGCTAGATTGATATTTAGGGCAGTTAATTTCAATAACAGAAGGATTTCATTTCTCATCCGGTATGAGGATTACACGTGCTCATTTATTTAAATAAAAAATTTACAACTTTTCCATGACTGAGTACAAAAATTAAAAAGAACTAGGACCGAAATTACTGCCTCCATACAACTAAATATATCTACTTATAACCACAGCAACGTTTCATTGTAGGAGAACTGATATTACTATTAAATACAGATTTAACGAGCCCTGCATTTAAAATTTATATAAGAGGAAAAAACAAAGAAAAGTAAGGAAAAAAGTGCACAGAAATTTGAATTACCAGTTCTGAGTCCCACCACGCTTCCCAACTTTCTTCACCCTTAACACCTATTCCACCACGGTAAAAAAGCCAATTGGTCCATTCCCTGAAATCCTCCACGGTCCTGAAAGGAAATATAACAAACTAAAAGTTATGATTTCGATTATCTAGTAGATCCAGGATAGAGCTTTTGTGACATCTTTCTATGCTAATAGGAAAATATCTTTAAGGAGCCAATTTTTTTGTTTTGTTGTAAATTATATTCACAATCATCAAAGAAAAAGATGTCATGGCAAAGATGACTTACTTCTGCCACTCAAACCCAGATGGATTGAACAGATAGGGAGCAAAAAGCCAAGATATTGCCATGAACCAACTGCTAAGGGTTACAAGGATGTATGCTAATGAACCACCTGAACTATATCCATAGGCCATGTATACAACCAACAGAAGCACAACTTCCAATCTGAAAACACAATAATGTAGATAAATTAACTATTTGTAATTAAGGATACTATAATGATATTTAAAACTGTATAATTTAGATTTTTTATTTAGTACTTATGGTTTTAGAACTATGATTTGAACATAATTTCAAATTGGTATTTAGGGTTATAAAAGTTCAATTTAGTCCCCTATGGTTGGTCA
Source organism: Benincasa hispida (assembly GCF_009727055.1). NCBI lineage: Eukaryota > Viridiplantae > Streptophyta > Magnoliopsida > Cucurbitales > Cucurbitaceae > Benincasa > Benincasa hispida. Next base: position 44,526,675 of record NC_052350.1, on the reverse strand, counting down.
GATCTCATAGATTGTCCTTCCATTACCATATGAATACATGCCGCATTTTCTATTTGTGTGGCCACGAGAAAATAGTTTCTATTTGCCTAACTGTGTTCCTATATTATACCAGGGTTTCATACCGAGTAGAAAATAGGATAAAATAATTGAGTTTTTGGGTGAGGATTTGTGATGTTCAATTAAATCATAGGAATCGAATTGGAAAATTTTAGTTATTTAAACCAATGAAGCCAGATGGAAACACTTAAAAATCATAGGATCCAAACTGTAGTAAACCCAAAACCATAAGACATTTTAAGACAACAAGAACCAAGATCACATTGGTTTAAGAACGGTTTAAAGGGGAGACGCTGATGAGGTGTAGTTATGGTGTTTTGTAAACCAAATAAACTTGTATTTTACATGCTTTCTAAAACAATGAAGGTCCAAGCTAGTTTACACATGCCTCAACTCTATGGGACAAATTTCTCACCTTACAACATCTGAAAACTAGTAAAATACCCAACCCAATATCCCCAATAAACTATCATGATGTTAAACCCCATGATCTTTCTCAAACACATTTTGTTCGTAGCTAGTTGCATCCACAAATTAAATAAATTAAGAGTTCTTCTAGATCTTAATTTTGACCCTACATGAATGGAAAGTAAGTAAAGATGGTGCCAGTAGCACTGCCCATAAGCTTAAAAAGAAGTAATTTACGTAAACAGTAGAGTTCAAATAATACGTAAGAAAATTTTCATGTGAAATGGGAAGGAATGGCACAAACCCTTTAACAAAATGGCTGCGTGAGTACAATCTGTAGTTTTCAGAAAATTTGATATGGCGAACCACAAATCCCCTTCCAGTTGCATGATACTGTATAGAAGTAGAGCTGTTAAGATACTATAGGGTACTCATGGAGATCGACAAAGGAGCAACAAAGATAGCAGAACAAACCTTCGCACCACCATGAAGAATTGTTCGGCCAAAATAGTGAGTTTTTGTACCAAGGGAAAATGTGAAGAAGACAGAACAAAGCTGAAGCTGCATGGTTATGAAGCTGACAATGGCCTGCAACCAGGATTCAGAGTAATAACTTAGACGAACAAAAAGATACCCACAAAGAAGATAACTAAATACTCGTCCCATTGACAAGACTGGTTGCACTTGCTCTTGGATAATGACACCAAAAGGCATTTGCCGTTAATTTTGAAGCTAATCTTCAGATGTGTGTGTGTGTGAGAGAGAGAGAGAGAGGAACAATGATAACTGTCATGTTCAAGTTGTACAAGAGCAGTCAACTTTTTTTCATACAACAAACGATGTATTTGAATAGCATTTACCCTGAAGAAACCTTGCTCCAATATGAATCCCAAGATCATAGGCACAGCAGTGAAAATACCAATTTGAATGAGGAACTGTGTATTCAAAGCAGCTGACAATGCCGTATTATCGGTAATATTAGCTCTATCTTCAATGGTCTCACCAACTCCAGATAGTGCCTGGAACACAGCCACACATCAGTTCTAAAGAGGAAACATGTTCATAGAAATCTGTGCAAACTAGTAGTAGATAGGAGCGCAAGTTGAAACCCAAAACACCCACAAAACCTAATCCAATTTTCAAAAAATTGGTCCCAGCATTAGTTTGACCATAACTCAATCCCATCTCACCCACAGCCTTACTCAGAATTATGTCCAGCGTCAGAGAAAAAGAATACATCAGATAGGAAATAAACGAAAAATTATTAATTAAAGAAAATTAACCCGGTACACATTGCAGGCTGCTTGACTAACTCCACTCACCTTAACTATATCAATTGATTTCAGTGCCAACGAGAGCTCAAAAAAACTTAAAAACTTTTGATTCAAGAGCTACAGCTTATTTCCAAACAGCTTGCGAAGCTCAATGGGAGATGGGCCATCAAAATGATTTTAAATTTTCATCATACTACAAAGCAGGTAACTTCTAAAGGAGAAAACAACTTCATATCTTATATAAACATATTCACATAAGATAAAACTTACCAAATATGCTTTTCCATAGAGAAAAATGTACACAGTCAGCACCGTTAACTGCAGAAGATTATAAATAAAAAAATAGATGAAAATTTTCATAAATTATGAAAACAGAATTATGAGGCTGTACTTCAATTACTCATTAAAGTGACTAAAAATTAATACGAATTAGAAACAGTTGGTATCTAAACTGTAAGCAGGAATAATCAAGATATTTTGTACATCATTATTGGCCAAAGGTATTCAAGTTTAAAAATAAAAAGGAGAAAGAAAAACAAGGTTAAAACACATAATGGGCATTGGCTTTCCAGGGAAAGGCAAACAGTAACACTATTTAGCAAACATTAGTGCTTTTCTCTTACCAAATACACCAATCATAGATATCCCAAACTGACTGGGCAATGGACTCAAACTATTTCTCTCTTGTTAAACTGGTTCTAGTTACAAGTTCTCGAAAATGAGTAATCATTGCTTAATAATCTACATGTTTTACTGGCATACCATAGTACAAAAGTAGTAGCCAACGGTGGTGAAATAGAATGACATCATCCGGAAAAAATCAAACAGTTGGCCAAGCCTATATACATCACGGCTAAGAACTTGTTCTCCATTACCACCAGCAACCTTTCCTTCGAAAAGAGCAATCTGGTTAAGACCAACATCTCGTCCTTTACCGACCTGAAATAACTCAAAACAGTTTTGATAAGTTCACCATCAACTGGTACCACATTACTAGAAAATTAAATGATGACAAATTTCACCTGAATATACTCATGGTGAGTAACGTTCCCTTGCCTCAATGTTGTATTAAATCCTTCAATGATCAAGTACTCAGGTATATGAAATCTTATACCTCATAAAGCAGCAATGAAAAATTCACACCAGCAATGATCAAGAAAATGAAATATGCAAACGATAGTGAAACCGTGTTTATTTTTCTTTGTTATTAAGGAAGTTGATACAAGTGGAACACAGAAGTCAAGAAATAAACCGTGGTTGTTAAGGTCTTTAATTGGTGTTTCTTTGCATGACATCTTCATCTTATTGGGTCAATTAAGGTTGGCCATTTGTTTAGAGAGAAATCAACGGATTTTCAACAACAAGAATCATCTTTAGTAAGATCACTTTGTTTTGGCTTGTTTGAAGGCCTCTTCTTTGTATGCTATCTCCACCCTCTTTGCTGGACATTCCATTAAAGATTTTCACTCATTTGGCATGCTTGTGCTTTATTTTTTCCATTGTGATTTTTTGAGCATTAGTTTCTTTTCATTTCATCAATGAAAAGTTTTGTTTCTTATTCAAAAACTTTTTGAACATTTTGCCATGTTGCATGGAGTTAACAAAACCATTGAATGTTAGGGACTTGACTGTTCAATTTTGATACCAAAGGACTAATTTGACACAAATTCCAAATCTTAAGGACCAAAAATGTAATTTACCCAAGAAATTATAACATATAACAAAATAAATGTAGAAATTACATTAATGACATTTTGAAACTTAGAATTGAACCTCATTAGAAAAATAATACATAACATTAGAGTTCCATAAACTATATATATACCATTAAGCCGACATTTCTTTTTGAAGAAAAAAGACTAATGGAAGCAACTAGTGCCAATCAATTACAATTATCAGATTTAATTTCTTGTTCTTACTAGGGAAACAAATAGTATGTTTGACTTGTGAAAAAAATATAATTTAAAGTGCTTAGTAGCTTCTTCAATGATTTTAGATGATCAAAAATGTTTTTTTGTTGTGTAAGATCTTAATAAATAAAAAAGCACTTCAAGAAACTTGAATTAGCCATTATCGAAGAGACTCTAGAAAAATAGATTAACAAAAAAAAAAAGAACTTGAATTAATAAAATTTTATAAAAAATGCTTTATATTTATTAGGGAAAATAACTTTTAGGTCCTTAGGTTTTGGGTTTAGCTTTCACTTGGTCCCTAAGTTTCAAAAATGTTACACTTTTAGCCCTTAAGTTTTGAGTTTGATTTTAATCTAATACAACTTTTACCCTTGAGGATTAGTTTTGTTTCAATTTGGTCCCTAGGTTTCAAGATGTACACTTTTAACCTCAATTTTCACTACTCACTTTCAGCCTTTGAAGTCCATGTTTACTAATTAATTAAAAATAAGTATGAAGTGAAAATTTCAATAAAATTTTAATAGTGATGAAAAATAGTGAAATTTAATCCATTATAATTCTTTTAAGTTAATTAATAGACATTCATGCTAAAGACTGAAAGTGAATATTTAGTGAAAAATCAAGGTTAAAAACATAAACCCTGAAACCTAGGGACCAAGTTGAAACAAAACTCAAATCTGAAGAGTAAAATTGTAACATTTTGAAACTTAGAGAAAATTGAATTCAAGCTCAAAACTTAAGGACTAAAAATCTAATATTTTGAAACCCAAAGACTAAAGAAACTAGACCTAAAATCTAGGGACCAAAAATGTATTTTTTTTCCTATTTATTAAGGGTTTTTTAAAAAATTTTATTTTCTAAATCCCCTAAAGCCATTTAATGGAACACATTTTTAACTTACTTTTTCCTAGGATACTTGAACAAAAATTGATTTTGTTTAAAAAACATCTTTTTCCACAACAAACAAAAAATCTGATGTAGATGTTTTATTTAATATTTCGTAATGGCATTTGTCTTAATTTTTATGCTGGAAACTGTTATCCAATTTTATCGGATGTCCCCGAAGGGACATGCTGGAAACTGTTTTAAATAACAACTTTTCCTTTTACCGGCTGTTTAGGTTTCCATTTTAGTTATGAAGTCCAGCAGGTTAGTCTTTGTATAAAAAGGCTTCCAGCCTTTGATATTTCATTATTAATACAGATTTTTTCTTTGTGTTCTTGGAGCTTTATATCAATTCATATCAGAGCGTTCGATCCAAACGTGAATTCTTCTTTTAGATTATTAAGAAAATGGAAACCTATGCAGCCGGTAAAAGGTAAAAGGAAAAGCTGTTAATTAAAACAGTTTCCGGCCTAGAATTTAAGACAAATGCCTCTACAAAATTTTGAATAAAACATCTACATCAAAATCTCTTTGCAAATGATATATCAATCAAATCCTACTGGTACCAACCATTCAGCTAGCTCGTCGCTTCTCTATCTGCTTTTCTTCCTCTCAATTGTGAATGTTTTGTTTGACCGACAGATGCTTTGGTTTGGGTGATGTTTGTACTTTCCTTTTTAATTAGTTTACTTAGTTGAAATTTCTCTTGTATTATAATTACCCATTATTGGGTCCTTTTGAATAATAAGAAAAACCAATATTTTCCAAAAATTTCAGTTTCGCTTAGGGGATTTGCTTCGGTTTGATGTTCCTTGGATTATAGTTTTATTTGGTCTCTCCATATTTGTGGGTTTCTCGCATTGACAATCTATTTTACATTTTTGTCTTTATCATCGTTTTGTCATCCCCCTCCCCAACGGTCTGTATTTCTTCTTTTGATGGGGTCACTATTTGGTTCATCTTGTACTTGGGTATTTGTTGTAATCTTTGAATATTTCATTTATCAATGAAATGGTTTCTCATATCTTTTTTAAAAAATAGAGAAATAATAAATAATAAATAATAAAAAAATCCTAGCAAGTGAGAGGATACCTGCAAAGATATCTTCACTAATGTTGATAACACGAGAGGCCTTGCTGATACCACCTCGTGTTAGATGAAAAACCCTATCAAAAACATCTGGATGGCCATAATGCATACGCACTCTGACCAAATTTATAAAAGAGTTAATCTCAAGAAGAAATTAGAAAGAAAAATCTGAAAATACTAATATATTTATTGAATGCTGGTAAGCACATACTTCAAAGGATTTGCCAGAACACGCTGACCGAGAGTCACAAAACTAGCTTCTTGATTCGACATGAACGAGGCAAGAGATGAAACACTGCACAGATGAATCAATTATTACGTCATTTAAAAGATAGTGGAGGAGAAAGGACTGGAATTATTAGCTACAAATGGAAAGTACCTCCCCGTAAATACATGCTCTCTGACACCCAGTATGGTAGGAGGACGAATACCATGATCACAACCAAATTCCTCAAGAAGATTTCTCATCTTCAATGCTTCTTCAAAGTAATTATCCTAGAATTGCGGAATCTCACATGTTAGCAATGGAGAAAAATTTAGATCTGACATAACGATACTATGTTTATGAGCTACAAACCTTATAATTATATATGGAAGAGTGTGGATCATTTATCATTCTGGTATCTTTACTTATATGTCCTAACATTAGCTTCACTAAAAATTATGCTACAAAACTACCACGAGTTACAATAGACAAGTGTTATCGTTTTTCTTTTCAATAAATTGTTATGAAGAACTATTAGCCACTATCTTTGTACCTGTATACAAATCACTTTTAAAAGATCAATCCTTAGATTATAGCAATATAGGTCTATCTTTTAAGAATTTACACTGCAAGATGTTTTTGGGTAGGAACTGTCATAAATGTGAAATTGTGACCCGATTGCTGACCCTCCATGGAATCCTCCCCATACACTCCATCTTCCTTATACCCTTGTCAACATAGTCACAAACAACAGCATGACCCACTGTTCTTCCTCTCCGCTTCCATCCTTCACCATTGATAGCAAGACTTCCTCTATTGATTTTGAGCATTGTTTGCGCATCACTGGTCTTCCCAAAATTGGTTGTTCACTCTTTCTTTGAAGAAAAAGTCCCGTCCATGGCTGACCACAAGCTTTGGTGCATTAGTTGACACCCCCCTCAACCAAAAACTCTTCTAGAAAAACTGTATTAATGAATACGACTTATGGGTTGAAAAGATCACCAGCTGAAGAGGGAATTGTGCAGAAGTAGTGATGTTTGGCGTTAATGGAAGCTTAAATAAAATCCTCCCTGTGGGAAAAGATAAGAAGGGATGGATAAATTTCGTCTCTCTTATTAGGGAAACCTACCAACCACCACCACCCGCTGTTAATACCAAGATTTCATACAAGGAAGCTCTAGAAATCTCTCTTTTGGCTCCAAACCTTCATCACACCATTCCAACAGGCCCAACAGAAGGATCCTCACACTATTCTAGAAGAATTCAACTCTGACAAAGCTGTTATTGATTGCAGAGAAAATTACAAGATGATTGGCTTGACATCCTCATTGCTATTTGAGGAGAGATCTAGTTTAGATTGATTAGTTCTTTGCAACCAAACCAAGTCATCCTTGTTGGGGATGTTTGGCTTACGAACATGAATTGAATTGAGTTGGTAAAATAAACCAACTCAATGTTTGGCCCACCAACTTTAAATGTTGGAGGAGTTAAGTTGATATATTTTATCAACTCACCCCAACTCACTTCAACTTTCCCTTCTTCCAATACTTTCAATGGCTCTACCCGTCGCCACGGTCGGCAACTACTGCTGCCACACTCCGGGCACTGGCAACCACCTTCAATGGCAACTCTGATGACCAACTCCAACGACCAATTTTGGACTCCAACAATCGCCTCTTACAACAAACTCCAATGACCAACTCCGACAACTACCTTCATGCGACAAATTCTTAGTTCTGACAACCACCTCCGACTACAAATTTCGATGAAAATCACATTTGATGATCAACTTCAACGACCACCTTCGGCCAAGCAACTCCGACGACAAACTCTAATGACCAACTCCAATACCACCGTCATGCGACCAACTTTGGCCTTCAACAACCGCTCCGACTACAAACTCCGATGAAATTCATCTTCGATGATCAACTTTGACGACCACCTTTGCGCGACCAATTTCGGGCTTTGACAACCATCTCCAACGACAAACTCCGACAACTAACTCCAGTACCAACTTTGCCTTTAGATGCCGATACAGAACATTATTTATCCAGCCCAATACTTACTCCACCCAATTCTCCTCACCCTTGAAGCACAATGGTATGATTTCATTCCTCCGCTGATAGTTGAACCATTCGATCCTGGTCTCACTTGATTGCTTTGGCTCCATGGTTCAAAGACAACGGGCTTTCTATAATGGCCATCCCCGTTAAGAAGAACAAGTATACAGTGAAACAAAGGAAATGCATTAGAGAAATCCGGAACCTAGAATGCTCTCTCTTGTGAGAAAAAGCTAAATCTATGCTTAGAGAGGGCTCATTGTCGAGTTGATATGGTTTGCTAAAGATTTGGTCATTTCCTTGCGTGTTGGTGGATCATCTGCTCTCTACCAACTCGACATTTTCTGTTCATCAAGAAGGTTGTTGTCCCAAATGTGATTGTTGTTATGATTGTTTTTTATATCACTTGTGGAGCAAATGTATCGGATTTTTACTTTATTGTTATGGGGTGCATCTGATTGATGATCTTTGGATTGTAGTTCTGTTTATGTCAGCCCCTACGTACAGTGTTGGGAGGCTTCTTGCATCATCAATCCAGCTTTCATCTTTCTGTTTCACTCACCTTTTTGTGTTCTCCTTTTTACAGTTCTGTTTATCCTTATTTTTAACCCCGTGTTTCTTCTATTACCGAATTTTAGTGCTCAAGGAAAATTAAAAGAAACAAGAAGAAGTAATTCTCACCTGATTCATATCAATAGTCTGAACAGCATTTCCACGAGTAAAAACAATAGCATGATTTTGATTCTCAGGCTTTCCTTCACCCAACTTCGGATCTCCAGGCAATTTGATTGAATATATCTCCTATACAGCGGGCAAAATAAAAAAAGACAAAACAATCAAGAGGTGGGAGGTAGAATAAAGAAAACAAAATATATTCTTTTCCATGCAATATAGAAAGCTAAAAGGAAAGAAATAAGACCTTATCCTTTCCATTGATATCAGCCTTTACAAGCTTCGAGTAAAATTCTTTGTGCACCTTACCATCCTTCAGGGTTTCAATATCATCGATGTAGGCAACACGAAGAGCTTCATTTCTATTTAGAAGTATATCAAAGTATAACACATTAAAACAAAAGAATAGGATTTCAAACACAAAAAAAAATGCTACTTAGCACAAAGACTGCTCCAGGATAGTTAAATAGTCATATTTCTTTAATGTGGGGGATTCAGTGGGGCAAAAATACCAAGCAACCCACCTTTGCATAAGCAATGCAATGTCAGAAGCCTCAGGTTTTTGTTGTTCTCTTTGTCTTCCATATATTTGACACGTCACCACATATGTAAATTTAAGATCTGCCTGTGCACGTGCCTCAGGAGATAAATCAAAACCTCGAGTATCAGTACTGTCAGTACTAGGAATGGCAGCTTCCAAATCTGCAATTCCTCGTATGGTTAGATAATGCAATTTCAGGAGAAGGAACTAGACAAAATTAAATGGTTGTTCTGACCTCCAAAAGTTCCTCTCTCTAAATACGTCTGCAGCATAAGAGCTTTCCTATAGTACATCATTCCACGAACTGCAAAAAAATGCATGCAGCTTTATTCATACATTTATATCTACCAGACAAACTAGAAGAATGGGCAATGGATAATGGATAAACTATCTTTTGACAACAATACCCTCATACTTCTTGCAGATTTCTAGACTGTATAGATTACTAGAGTTAAAAAAAAAAATCAAAGTCAAACTACAGGAAGTCAACATACGGGAAGGTTGACTTTCTCGTAAGTTGATTTCCCTTAATGTTGACTTTGACTTTGACTTTTTTTTCAAGGAAAGTTTTAAGGAATCTTGATTGCCAACCCAATTTCTTAAAACTTAAACTCAAGCTAACCGAAATTTCTTTTTATGAGATATTTTCCAGTAAACTTCTTACCAGCAAATTATCTTAATAGAAACTTTTTCATACTTTTTTCCCCTTATCAATTCTGTTTTTTATCCTTCAACTTAAGTTAATTTATTTTTTTACCCAATTCCAACTCCAACTTTTTTCTTATAAGTTAGTTAAGTTTAATTTATCATGAGAATGGAAATTTATTGAATTTCCCCCAATTTTCAATTTTAAGTAAACTTTTACGTAGGAACCTTTTTTTTTTTACAAAAAAAAATTCCATCCATACAAGAAATTCCAACAAAATTTTGTATTCTAATTTTTTTCTTTTAAAAATAACAACAAATTTACCACAAATATTGGTTGAAACTTGTCAAGAACATGAGGGTTTGAAACTGAAATTGGGTTTGAAAAATTGTATTAGAACAAGATAAAATTGTAGACATTTGAATGTGGGACAAAATGGTCTTTTCACAATGTTGGACCCTCCACTTAAAATCTCAAAAAGTAAGATGTTAGAAAAAAGTATTTTTTAAAGAATAGGTTAGTTTAGTAAGGTGGAAACTTTTCTAGGTTAAAAATAACAATTCCCCATCCAAGTTCAACCCACATGTAACAGACAAATGATTTTTCAAATGATATCTATATTTCATCAATAGCCACGCAATCTTCAGAATTTTAGGCAGGTCAATGAACAATTTGATGGACAAGTATTAATCTCAAGATAGCATAAAAACTCACCAGTTCTTGCTAACGTCTGTCCCCGATAAGAGGCCCAAAATCGCAGTGCGAGGATGTCATTGGGATTATCAAACGATTCTGGGTCAACTTCATTCTCATCTCGGCCAATTCGAGCAAGAAAGTTTTTCCACTCATCTATAATGATTTTTTTTAGTTAGCATGAAAAGCAGGACGAAAAAGTAGAAATGAGGTCAAGAGAGAAGGGCCAGCAGGAACATATAAAAATAAAGAGAAATCACTGTCAGTGAATGTCCATAACTCATGTTAATGAGTCATGTTGAGATTACACAAAAAAGATAAAACATTAAATTACAAATTTAATTCATATCTATTAAGTATTTAAACTGACAAAACTTCAATTACAATTATGAACCAAACAAATATTATGAACCAAACAAATATAATCAAGTCTCTAACGTACATCAATTAAAACAAGAAGCCCGAGTGGTGACTATTGCGACCATTTGGTGTTTGGGGATATCTCATCTCTCCTTCCCTTTGTAAATCTCTTTTCATAATGAAAAGGTTGATTCTTATTAAAAGATTTGGTATGGTGCGGCCATTGGAAGTACAAAAGAATTGCTAACTGGCACAACATGCCAAAAGTTTAATTTTTGAACAAGAAACAACTTTTCATTGATATATGAAAAGGAATAAAAATGTTCAAGGATACAAGTTCCCAATGGAACAAAAATAGACAATATAATCTGAAAGAAACCTAAAAAAATACAGTAGTATAAAACAATGAATGAGAACAAGCGAAGCAAAAAAAAATAAAAAAAAAATAATAATAATAATAAGATACACTACAGCGAAGCCAAAAATCTGAAGTAAAGAGCACACTCCAGCTAAAACTTCAGAATCTGCTCAAGAAATAAAGTATGACAAGGGCTTGAATCTTAGATTTACAGCTTCTGACCCAAAACAATGAAGCCAAGAAAAGATATTCTGGATGTAACACTGCTAGCATTTGAAAGAGGTGTTTCCGACAGACCGAAATCTTTATGAAGCTATTGCATGCCTTTCAATGCCTTCCAACCATGGGACCCTTAAGAAACCAACGAGAGAAAATAAAAATTCCTCCAATACACCGTGGTCAACCTAATAAGACACCTGAGAACAAAATTCATTCCAAAGACTTGTACTCAACCATATTCATTTGTTACTCAACAAAATCGCTTATGTTGAAAAGCAAATCGGACAAAAAGAATATCTTTAATATTTAACGCTTCAAAGCTTCCCAAGTCTTCCACAATGCCATGAAAGGATATTCATTGTGGGACAAGTCAGAAAGAGCAATCGAACACTTCTCTGAGGTGAAAAGGGTGAAATTTCACGCATTTGAAAGACCACAAATCTCAATCAGAGATGAAAATTTTTTAGGAATCAATGCAGTATCTTCTTTGACCTAATCCACAAACTTTAATCAAAAGCGTTTGAGTAATTTGGTTTAAGTAGAACTAAGCACTTAAAAGAGCACTTTGACTGGTTGGAACACTCAAAGAAGAAAATAAAGAAGTTGAAGCTGATAATGAGCTAGTTTTTTATGATGACAACCTCACATGTGCAATAGCTAAAGAACTTCGGATATTGGCTATTTTGGAAGTATTATTTTGCTTGTATTCTCAATATTGAATATGATGAGGGTGCTAAGGGGGTGATGCCAGAGTCCACCTCCTAATCTACTAGATTTGTACTTTGTACCTAGAGACTTTCTTTTTTTCATTAATTCAATGAAAAATGCATGTCCTTTTCAAGAGAGAAAAAAAAAAAAAAAAAAAAGAAAAAAAAGAAAAGAAGACAACCTCACATGTGGAGATGTAGCTCGTGCTAGTGGCGTTGGAGAACCCATCGAGTATACTAGATCAAGAGGAAAGTCAACTACAAATGCCACCACTTATAGAGTTCGAACACAACTATACAAGTAGTTAGTGATGAAAACGACGACGATGAAAGGGAATTGAATATTAAGGAGCATGGCCAAGGAGGAGAAATGGACAAGGACATAGATGGGAGGATGATGAATTTGACATTTGATGATGTTTTAAACATTTATTTTCAGGGGCCGTTTGGTTGGGAAAAAGGATAGGGTTTAGGATTTTTGTTTGGTCCTGCATGGGAATGCTAACAGGGTTTGAAGGTAACAATTATTATTTGTATATATTTTATGAAATTAATTATGGTAACCTCATATAGTTTTTAATAGATTAACTAATGAATAATAAATGTTATTTTAATTGGATATTTAATTACAAATACAATCAAAAAATGAACGTGTAACTAAGTTAAAATAACTAATCAAAAAAATTAATTTATTAATACTATGTTTAAAATAACTATTACTAAAAACTAATTAATTAGTATTTTCAAATAAATATCCTTAATTAGATTAATTTAGCATTTTTTTATCAATAAAAATTAATTAAATAATTACATGGTTATTTATTTATTACAATCAATTATTTAATTATAGTTAAGTAGAATTCATTATTATTAATTAGAAATTTTATTTCTATCAATTAATTTTAAATGTATTTTAATTAAAAAAAAAATATGTACAAAAATAATGTAAGGAAAAGAGAACAAAATATGATGTGTTAATAATGAAAGTTAATAATAAATATTTAGAAAAAAGTTTTAAAATAATAATGATATGTTAATAATGACGGATCAAATTAAAATTAATCCCGATAAATAATCTTTTTTATAAAAAGAACAATAAGTAATCAATTATGGTTATTGAAATATGATTATGTGTACAAAACTTAATTTAACTAATCCTAGTATACTAATTAAAATATATTTAAGATATTTTGACTGAATTAATTAAAAATTCATATAAATAAGTAATTGCTTTCACTTAATAAATTTTTATTTGTAAAAATAAATTAAGCAAATATTTTGGTAGATTATTATAAATTTATTAAAATAAATAATTATACTAATTTTGTTAATAATAATTAATTAACTAATACTAATTTTGTTGATAATAATTAATTAACTAACTATATTCAAAACGAAATTATATATAAAATGAAAACATAAGAAGAGGTGGGAAAAGAGAGAACCCATAGTTTTGGAATGGAAAAGAAAATTCTTGTGAAGATGCTTGGGAATAACTTATTCTCAGGAAAGGTGTTGAATATTGTTTAACAAACAGAGTTTTGCATGTTCGTGTCAATTCCCATCCAAACAATCCTCTAACCAAATGATCCTTTGGCTTTTGTTCATTCTTATTGATTAACTACTTGATGTTTTTAACATTTGGATTCTTGTACCCCTGCAGTTGAGAAGAGGGCAATCAAAGAGAAACCAGATATGAGGCTTCTTTCCAATAGAGTTAATCGGGAGAGCTCGAACCCAGGTGATCATATGTACTTTTGGAGAACCACTTATATCTATGCCCATCATGGCATCTATGTTGGAGATTATAGAGTTATTCATTTCACCAGAAGAGGTCAAGTAGGAACTGGGACCGTGCTTGATGTCTTACTGGTAAGTTCATGACCGGCTCGATCTTCCGTGCCATGCTCTACTTGCATTCCTCTAGAAGAAGGGAACGAGGTTGTCTCCTCATGCTTGAACTGTTTTCTTGCTGGTGGGGTGTTGCATTCCACTTATATCTAATCCTGCTCTTTTTCTAGCCAAAGCTCGAGGTGGAACTTGGACCCTTGCTTGCTCTAATTCAGATGATCTCGTGGTTCATTGAGCAAAAGACCTACTCGACAATGGCTACGGATGCTATAATGTATTCAAGAACTGTGAAGACTTCGGAATATACTGCAAAACTAGACTACTTGTGGTTGATCAGAGGACCATTAGACGAAGTGCACAAGCAGTTTCGATCATTGGAGGATCTCTGGCAGCGGTTCTTTTGACGCCACTGCATCTTGTGATGACCAATGTCTATGGAATGGCAGCAACAACCATTGGGGTGTACTGTGCCAGTAGATATGCTGCTAATATTGGGATGAGAAAGGATGTGATGAAGATACCTGTGGAGGATTTGTCACAAAGGCTGGCCAC